>NW_021620941.1:2356043-2421309 GCF_004785775.1 Grammomys surdaster
GGGAGGGGCTGTGAGGGCTGTAGGGACTGGGTGGGAGGGGGAGGGGCTGTGAGGGCTGTAGGGACTGGGTGGGAGGGGCTGTGAGGGCTATAGTGACTGGGTGGAAGGGGCTGTGAGGGCTGTAGGCAGTGGAGCATCTGCAGAGGATGGTCTGTCCTTCACAGGACTAAACTCCCATAGCCTCTGCAGCGGCTGCCTCTCTTGCTGGCTTCCTCAGATGGGGTATGGGTCAAATCAGAGGGCACTATGTAGTCCTCAACACAGCAAAGCTCTCCTGGGTAGGTGTCAGGCCCTGGGTCAAATCCTCAAATACTTCCTTTCTCCTCAAGAGAACTTGCCTCCTGGATCTGTAGGGAAGTTGAGGGACCTGTGGGGAAGCCATGACTACCATAGCTGGAGTTCTGAGCCAGGTCAGTAGGTTGCCTTCCTGGGTGGTGTCACTGCTCTCCTGAGTTTAGCACATACCCTGTGGCTGGCTAAGACAAAGTCAACCGGCCTTGTGGGAAGGGTCTGAAATCTTTGGGCACTGTTTGTACGACCTTCCCATGGTCTGAAATTATCCCCAAGAAAAACCCTCTAGCACAATAACTTTAAATGAATCTCCTATGCGTTCGCAGGATGCTCATTCTAGAAACCTCCACCTGTATCTAACGTCATCTCTCTGGACTGAACACCAGACTGTGTGACTTAACGCTGAGTCCCAAGGGCTGCTCAGAGGGGGTGCCTCTGAACATGGCATATCTAAGGGCAGAGGAAGGAAGAGACACAAGAGCCATCTAGCTTGTGACTGAATCTGAGAGAGGGTGCGTGCATACATATGGTCCCTATCATCCAGCTGCTCACCCGTGTCGGTCTGTCCATCCTCTTTCCCCTCACCATTTTACTCTCTTCTCAGCAACGAGATCCCTCATCTTTGGCTTGACTACCTTTAAAGCTCTCAGGCATTTTGATGGAGGCAGGAGACTCTTGGAAGTGCTATTTTTCTTGTTTGTACCCCATCCCACTCCAGTACCCCTTGGAGGCAACCCCTCCCTCTTTCAGGTCCCAGATTCAAAGCTGACCTGCATAAAGGGCTCCATCTTGCGCAAGGTTCTCCCAGCATGCACCTGCAGGGCATCCACAGCCTGGCCTGCCTCGTGCTCCTTCTGCTTCAGCTTCTGCTCCAGGGCCTTCGCTTTCAAGCCTAGGTCCCTAGCTTGGGAGTTCTGAGGGTTCGAAATGGTAGGTTCAAGTAAGACTGAGGACTAGACCCTCAGCTCAGGAAAAAGTGCCCCGCTGTGCTGAAGGTCAGCCTGTGGCTACTAGCCCAGAACTAAAACTTCTGGTCCTGATCCCAGAGTGTCTCCTGTTGTTCTAGGCACCTCAGACACCCAGGGGCAAGGCAACGGCAGGATACAGCAGGGTTTCAGAGAAACCAGGCCAGGGGACTCTGTCATCTGAGGCTCAGACCCCAGGCTGACTAATTTTCTAGCTGGGCAGCCATAGGAAACTCCAGCTACCTGTCCTGACCTGTGGGTATGACTGCCTTTGTTCCTTGCAAGGTGAGAGAGTCCCTCCCCAGGCCCACAGACCTTCCTCCATCTGAACCTTGACCTATGTGCTTCCGAATACAGTGTTCTAGATGTTAGAAAAGCAGAACTATGTAGCAGTGTATGATCCGAGCTCTCAGTGGTATCTGGGTCACCCAGGTTATTGCATGTAAAGAAAGCAAGAGAAGACACAAGGCCGTAGCCGCAGGCAGCCTCAGTCCCAAATGTACTAGGATAGATTTCTGGTTTTTATTTCCTTGGTGTTTCCGGTGGAACCAGGGCCTTGTGCATGCTGCGCACACACTCTCTCCCCAGCAGCGGCACCAAGAGCTGGCTTAGTGCTCTACTAAAGCCGGGTTTCTGAGACTGGAGATCTCAGGATTCCCCAACAGACAAGCTAGGCAGGTTGTGGAATGTTCAGTGCTGGGCTCACTAGATCCCCTCCATCTCCTACCTCTAAAATCGAGCCAGAGGAGGGCGAGTCCTCAGGATAGACGGTCACTATGGCTAGAACTCAGAGAGGGAAATCCTTGGTCAAGGTCACTGCTGGAGTGGGAACTGGACACATGTCACCCTCATCCCTCTGATGTCCTTGGTCATGTCATAGTTATAGCCTTGGGATGAAAGAGGCTGAACCCCCTTCTATTTCAACAGGCCACATCTCAGTTAACAAGAAGCCCTTCCCGCCTCTGCCTGGCCCTCTGACTTCTCCATTATTTAGAACCTTCACTGCCATCCCATAAGGAGCTCCAGGATGTCAAACTGACCACTGCTTCAGAGGTGACCAGTGAGCCCAGATGTGGGGCTGTGTCACCAGTGACTTGTTTCACCATGGCCAGTGCCTTTTCAGCTTCGGGCAGCACCTCTGCCACAGCTGTGCCCAGGGCAGTCTGAGATGCCTGCACCTCTTGGTACCTGGGAGGAAAGAGGTCAGGATGAGGCACAGAATAGGGTACAGGACATCCCTCTCCATCTCTATCAAAACTGCTGGCTGGAGCTGTTGATCTGCAAAGCCTAGATTTTACCCTGTGCAGGTCAGGACCCAGCAGCTGGCCTGGGAAAGTGGCTAGGACTTTGTGTGTGTGTGTGTGTGTGTGTGTGTGTGTGTGATTGTGTGTGTGTGTGTGTGTGCATGCCTGCCTATGAGTATAGGTGTCCAGGGAGGCAAGAAGCATCAGATGCCCTGGAGCTAGAGTTGGAAGCAGTTGGAAGCCACACAGCGTGGCTGGAAACTGATCTTGGGTTCTCTACAAGAGCAGTAAGTGTTCCTAACAGCTGAGCCATCTCTCCAGTCTCTGAAGCTTTCGCATGAGCAGACCCATTATTCCCTTATTCAGTTTGGGCACGCCACCGTGCTCAGGCTACTGTGCACCTGAGAACCACACATTCTGCAGACCCCTAGATCCTCTTGGCAAGCTTCAGAGAGAGCTACCTGCGAGAGAGGATAGAAGAACAGTGGCGTGGGCTGTGATCTCGGTTGACTACGCCTTCGCTGCTGCCCTTTGGCATATGTTGCTCTTTGGATATGAAGTGACCCCCATGGGAGCATGTATCTGAACACTTGGTCCCCGTTTAGTGTCAGTGAGGACTTTATGGAACTTTTAGGAGGTGGAGACTTGCTGGAGGAAGTGGGTCATCGGGGAGAGGGCCTTGGGGTTTTATGAGGGGAACTTCCTGTTCACTCTCTGCTTCTTGATTGAAGATGCAACATAACCAGCCCGCTTCCTGCTCCTGCCCCATGCCTTTCCGGCATGAAGCCAGGCGTAACTGGTCCAACAGAGATGAAGATATTCTGAGCCTCTCATGTTCTCCCTTTGTTATCAAGTTTCAGAAACTTTGGACTCCAGGAACTAGAATTCCCTCAGGAGCTGGCAAATGGTGGCACTTGGGAGGCAGAGACAGGAGGATCTCTGAGTTTGAGACCAGCCTTGTCTTCAAAATGAGATCCAGGATAGCCAGGGCTACACTCGGAAACCCTGTCTCAAATAACAAATTGCAAAAATAAACCAACAAACCAAAAATTCCCTCAGGAGAAAGCCTATCTCCTGAACCAGACAGACAGACCTTTTCTTCCAGAAGATCACAAGAACAGGAGCTGGAGCCATGACGGTCTCCAATGGTCAGGGCTACACCTTGCCCAGGACTGCTTAAATATTAACCTTCCAGTTGCCAGAAGACAGACTGACAGGAACAGTAAGGAGTTCCCCACTGGATATCTTTGTCCCTCCCTCCAGAGTGGCCACATTGCTAAATCTCTTTCTTATGCTTTTCAATATTAATTTGGCCTTTTCATCCAAGGATGGATGGCTGAACCTGGCTTGCTGGGGCACAGGCTGTGATTCTAAGCCCAGTAACAATGTCTCTCTCAGAATGATGGAAAAACTCCCTCTAACTGGAAGCAGGAGAAACCTTTCCTCCCTTAGTTGTTTTAGCTCAGGTATTTTGTTACAGCAACTAGGAAGGTAATTACTACTGTGTATTACTCCTTACTACCGGCAAATGGAGGCCTGAATGATAGGCAGGGCTCAGGGGGAGCTGGTTCTGGAAGCAGTAGCCTCTAGCTGGTTCTCACAGGCTCCTGGAAGCTTAGCCCAAGCTTTTCTGCACACGCACGGAGACCTCACCTGTCCTCCAGTTCCTGCTGATCCTCCGAGGCCACTCTGCCAGTCAACAGCTTCCACAGGAGCTCATAGCTGGTGTTGGAGGCGAGCAGGGCCCTTTCCGTGGTACCTTTAATCTTGGTGGCTGTGTCCCTGTGGCTATATGAGTTGGCATGACTGTCACTGTGAGCATGCACAGAAGTGGTGGCGCCCAGACCACACCCCTACCTGCTTCAAGGGTCTCTGCCCACCCACTGCTGCAGCAACATCTGGGACACTCTGGGTTTTTATTCCTGTCACTCATCAGTTACACCTGTGGTGCTGGTGGGAGGACGGGCAAAGGCCTTCCACCACATGGCCTCTCATACAGACCAGCCAGCTAGGATTGCATCCTGGATCTTATCCTGCCCTCCATGAGTAAGTCAGCGAACTCCTCTGGATCTGTCTCTTCATCTCTAAAGTGAGTCTGGTCCCAGAGCTAAAGAGGAAAACTGTGGGCTAGAGGGATGGCTCAGCAGTTAAGAGCACTTTCTGCTTTTGCACAGGTCCAGAATTCAGTTCTCAGCAGCCACATGAGTCAGCTCATACCTGAGACCCCAGCTCCTGGGATCCTACACCTGCCTGCTTCCTTGGGTAGATATATTATTTATTATGTATGCATGTGTGTCTGTGTGTGCATGTGAGTACAGGTGCCCTCAGGGGTGGAGAAGGGGGAGTCAGGTTCCCTGGAGTATAGGAAGCTGTGAGTCACCCAATGTGGGTGCTGGAAGAGCAATATATGCTCTTAATTGCTGAGCCATCACTCCAGCCCCACAAAAATTATTTTTTTCTTTTTTATTAAGAGGAAAATATGCTGGGCATAGTAGCATAGACCCTTAATCCCAGCAGTAGGGAGGCAGAGGTAAGTGGATCTCTGTAAGTTCAAGGCCACCCAGCCTACAGAGTGAGTCTGAGGACAGCCAGGGCTATACAGAGAGACCTTATCCTGAAAACATGCACAGGCACACACACACACACACACACACACCAAAAAAGAAGAAAATATATGTGATGCATTTACATACATGTAAAATTTAAAAGATGAACATTGCTATGGATTCTATGCTTTTGGGATCATAAGTTGTTTTTTAAAGGAAACAGAAAAAAAATCATCCAAATGCTTCCCTGGGGTGACAGCTCAGTTGGAAATGTGCTCACCTTGCAAGCAGGAGGTCCTGAGTTTGATCCCCAGCACCCACATAAAAAGCTGGGTGCAATGGCATGCATGTGTAATCCCAGCCAGGGAAGGAAGAGAGGCAGGTCCCTAGGGTTTACTGGTTATCCTTATTGGGTCCCCAGCCCAGTGAGAGGTCCTGTGTTCAAAGAAACGGTGCATGTCATTTAAGAAATGTCACTCTAGGGCTGGAGAGATGGCTCAGCCGTTAAAGGCTAGGCTTACAACCAAAAATATAAGAAATGTCACCCTAGGTTGTTGCACACACACACACACACACACACACAGAGACACACACACAGAGAAATATCATCACACACACCCATAACCAATGACTACTAGTGGATGACTGGATAAACAAAATGTGATATATCCTAGGCCATTATATACCCTAGATACATACCCTAGACTATTGTGCACCCACACAAAGGGATGGAGCACTCCTTGTGCTGTAATGAATCCTGAAAACTCTACAGGAAGTGAAAGAAGCCAAAAGCAATGCTCCATGTGTCACGTGACCCCATCTACACGAAATGGCCTGAAGAAACAAATCTACAGAGACAGAAAGTAATCTTTGCCAGGAGAGGCTGGAGAGGCTGGAGAGGCTGGAGAGGCTGGACTGGGGGATGATGAAAACTGTAGACAGGGTTTAAACGGTAAAAATGGTCTAGATTTACATCTGCTGGTCATGTGACTCTTCGAATATGAGATACTAAACTACAAAGTACAAAAATTACTTTGTGTGTGTGTGTGTGTGTGCAGACCAGAGGTCAGCTTCAGGTGTGGCTCTTCCGGATATGTTCACCTTGTTCTGAGATATTACCATTACTACTACTATTTATTGTCTTTTGAGACAGAGGTTCTTTGTGTAGTCCAGGCTATCCTGAAACTTGCTTTGTAGGTTAGGCTGGTCTCAAACTCAGAAATCTGTCTGCATCTATCTACCAAGTGCTAGGATTAAAGGCATGCAACACCACAGTCTGGCATTCACTTTCTTTCTTTCCTTCCCTTCCTTCCTTCCTTCCTTCCTTCCTTTGTTATACAGTATTTTTTCTTTTCTTTTTATTTTATGTGCATTGGTGTCTTCCTACATATTTGTCTCTGTGAGGTGTCAGATTCCCCTGTAACTAGGGTTACAAACAGTTGTGAGCTGCCATGTAGATGCTGGGAATTGAACCCAGGTCCTCTGGAAGAGCACTGAGTACTCTTAACCACTGAGCCGTCTCTGCAGCCCTCCCACCTTGTTTCTTAAGACGGGTCTCTCACTGGGACCTAGGCTAGGCTGGCTGGCTAGTGTGCTCCCAGGGTCACATCTTTATGCTGCATGCTGCATCCAGTATCTCTGCATCCTTACTGCTGAAGTTACAAGTCAGTGCCACCACAGCTGGCTTTGTACATGGCCTTTGGGGATTGACCTCAGGTCCTCATGCCTGTGTGATAAGCAAATTGACTGACTGAGCCATTTCCCCAGGCCCTATGAATTACATCTTTAAAAATGTGTGGGCCTTTTAAGCCACCAGATGCTAAGATGCATTCCATTGAGCAAGATTTCCCCCAGGATGTCTGTGCCTCTATCCGTATCCCACCCAACCCCTTCCTATGCTGGTAACATTTACTCCCCACTGGGCAGCCCTTGGGTTCATCTGGTCCTAGCTCCTAGAGGCTAACACTGACACTGGAGCCTGTCCAAGAAGGACTGCCCCACCCCCTCTGTCAACAGTTCGGGCATGAGCACAGTCCCCCATATCCTGGAGCTCTGGGACTCACCTCCTGGCAAGGATGTGGGCCTCTAATGCCAGGTGACTCCAATTGGTGGGTGCGCTGAATCCTTCCTGAAGACTTGCCTTGAAGAACAGAGTGAAAAACTGAAGCTCATCCTGGAAAGTCAAGGGTTACAGCCAGCTAGCTGACTGGGCAGAATAGAATGGTGTCAATATTGTATAAATGCACAAGGCTAACCACGACACCAGCACTCAGAGAGCAGGGTATCCCCTGTCTGCTCAACACAAATTTGCTCTTTGGAAACAGTGACTTTCTCCATCAGTAAGAGACCCAGTGTGAACCAGTTTGCAGGTGACATCAAACATCCTATAAAGAGTACACCACACCACAAGCAATCCATTAAGGGCAGGGCTGGGCCAAAGACTCCTACAGAGGCTCCATGGGAAGCAAGGTTGGGGGGACCATGGTACCAGAAATGAGAGTGCTGAGGCTGCACGCAGGATCCCTTCCTCTGAGGACTGAAATGTCTCCTCCAGCTCTGCCAGCTGGACGCAGGTCTTCTGAGCTCCATCCTGGGCACAGTGTGCATTCCCTCTCAGCACCTGCAGCTGCTGCCAAGTGGCCTTCACAGAGTCCTCCAGGCCCACCATCTGCTCCAGGAAGGTCCCCGGGGCCTCTGTGGGAGGCCAGAGATCCCATGATTCCAATCACTCAATCACTGATTGAGATTCCACATGAAAGGCCCCTCATGCAAGCTCCACCCACCTCCAGTACAACAAAGGAGAAACCTGCCCATTTTATAGCTATAAAGGTTGAGGCTCAGGGAAGGCAAGCCAGGACTTGTAGGTCCTTTGGAACCACAATGGGCATCTCCAGAATCTGAGCTGGAAGTTGAGCCCTAACCCAGTTCAGTGCTGTGGCTCTGACTGAGGCTCACTGGAGCCAACTGACGCTCTGGCCTGCTCACCTTCCGCCAGCTGCTGAAGCACAGCTACTTGCAGAAGGCAGCTGTACAAAGTGATTGGCTCAGTTTCAACATTCTGCAAATTTTCTGTATCCCAAGGCCACATTCCACCTGGCCTAGTGACAGGTCTGCTTTTCTTAGTTACTAATTCTTTTGAAATGTGCCAAGCACTGGCTGGAGGCACGGCAGCAAGCCAACAGGCTGAGAACCAAAACCCCAGAGGACACCTGTTCAGCACCTGGAACAGCGCCCCAGGCGTGCAAGGTGTGTGGTTAAATGGATAAATGGTTAAATGAATAAAGCCAGACAAAGTTTATCTTGAGCTGACAGTCAGTGCAGGGCAGGAGACAGGGGACAGGGGACAGAGACCCATGTTAATACCATTACAGGTGGACTAGGGACATGGGAGGAGAGGCCTGTGGGGTATCATGACTATCCTGAGAGGTTCCAAAGTGTCTAACCAGCCCAGGCTCTACCAGTCCCCTCACCACCCAGTGTGCCATCCTCTGTACCTTGAAATAGGTGGTAACCTGGGTAGACATCCCCCCGAGGGGCTTCTCTCTGCAGAATGTCTAGTGGTCCCCAGGGGCTGCCACAGTCGGACCCCTGAAGCCACCCCTCCATCATCATCAGCCTCGCCTTCAGCTTGGCTGCCTGTAGGGGACAGTTGGGAAGGAAAGCTGTATGAGACCAGAATCTCTGCTGCTGTGTATTACCCTTGGCTTCTGCCTGGTTCATCCTGTCCTTGGGTTCTCCCCTTCCAATCCTACACGCATCTCAGTGCTGAGGGCTCACCAACCCCAAGGACCTATCTTGCCAACTTCACCATCTACTTCCCCTCTCACAGCCTAGCATCTGCCAGCCACACCCCTGACCTACTGAGGGAGGGACAGAGAGAGTGAAAAGGAGTCCCATAAAGATGTGTGTGCCCGAGTCCATGTATGCATATGTGCTTTTATGTGCACATGTGTGTACATGTTTGCATGGGCAGACATATGTACATATACATATGTGTAATGGAGATCAGAGATCAACCTTGGTCATTGTTCCTGTTTAGATACCACCTACTTTGCTGGGTTTTGTTTGCTTGCTTTTGTCTTTGTTTTTAAATAGAATCCTTCACTGGCCTAGAGGTCATCAGTCTCTGCTGATCGGCTAACAAGCCAAGGGGATCTGGTTGTCTCTGCTTCCCTAGCCTCTGGATGCCACTGTGTCCCCATTTTCATGGTTTCTGGGTCCAGACTCAGGTCCTCAAACTTGTATGCTAAGCTCTTTTCTAGCCCCCATGTATAGTTTTGCCTATTCTGTTTCTAGGGCTTGGCACACACTGCAGGTGCTCTGGGCACGTGCTGCCAGTGTGTGCTGTGTTGACCCCATGCTTTTACCCACATGCACAGCAGCTGCATTTATACTGTGTGCAGCAGGAGCCAGCTGAGATGAGGGTGCCTGCCATGGCTCAATGCCCTTTGCAGTCATACTAAGCAGAGGACCAGGTTCCAAGCTCTGTCCTCAGATACAAAGCCCCCAGCACTCAGACAGAAGAGCTTAGACTTTCTGTGCCTTTTGTGAACTCATTTGGAATAATAAAAACTGTTCTAGGCAGGGGGAGACCACATAGTAGCTTAGTTTACACAGTGGCGCAAAACGCATGCTGTCCTACAGCAATAGAAATGCCGGGCATAGGGACCTGCCCTGCTTGCCCCATGGGCTTATAGCTAGAGCTCAGGATGGGCCACGTTCTTCTACATCCCATATGTTCTCAGTGCCACGCTCGGCCTGGGAGGCTTGAAGGCTTGAATTAGCTATTCTGGAGTTGGATATTAAATCTTCCAAGGTTGCCCTCTGGTTAGACAAGACAACTAATATGGAGGGTGTCTCTCAGGGTGCCTGCCATCTCATCCCCACAGAGCTTGACAAGTATGACCTTGGCTCTGGGAGGCTGGGAAGGGATATGACAAGAGACACCTCTGGTTCATCCGGGACAGGGGGACCAAATGAGGACTAGGTGGATTGGAATGAGGAGGCTGGATGAACTCAGGAGAAAGTGGCCAGTGGGAACACAGAGGTCTGTGAATGATCAGGCAGCTCCTGGACCACAGCATGGAGCTGGTGTTCCATGGAGATGTGAAATCGACCTGAAGGTGGGCAGGTCTGGGCATGGCAACTTACTTCCTCCTTCACTAGGGCATAGCAGGTGGGACACTCTTGGCAGCCCGTGTCACCATCCGCGAGGAAGAAATTGTCCTGGCAGCGGTCACATTTATAGCCCACGAAGCCAGGCCGGCACACACACGTGCTGTTCTCATGGCACTGGGACGAGGCAGCACCCAGTGAGGAGCACCTACAGTCTGGAGGAGAACAGCCAGCTATGGGGACCTAATAGTGATCCCCTACTCATCTCCCACCCCCGAATCTGAATTCCCATAGCCCCTGAATGTCCTCAAATGAGTGTCCTCCAGGGCTCCATGTCAAAGACTAATCAGAAGGTTAGAACTGGCAACCTACCCTTCAATCTCATTTAATGCAATGTTCCCAGGGACCCAAAACCGTCAAAACAGTGTCTGTACAAGCAAGGAAACTGTGGCTCACATGTGTCTGTAGACATACAGGTTTAGTGGTCATATTAGAGGAGCCACTAGGACCCCACATTCCTCACGCTCCTGCACTCCAGGTTCTCAGGCCCAGCATCTGCTTGCCATCTTCTCCATCGGGTCATCCCCAGCAAGAGACCTCGGTCCTGCTCCCCCACAGCCCACCAGGACCCAGCTACCCACCTCGGCAGCCCTTGATGGAGAAGCCAAAGAAACCCATCTGGCATCTGTCACAGGCTTGGCCGGTGACGCCAGGTCGGCAGGGGCACTGGCCAGTCTTGGGGTGGCACTTGTTCTCTAAGGAGCCGAGTGGGTGACATTTGCAGCTGTGACAAGAAACAAGAAAGAGGTTTGATCAGGCTACCCCTTAACCCAGACACTAATAGCTGTAGAGGTGTCCAAGGACACAGGATACAGGAAAAAAGAAAAAAAGAAAAAGAAAAAGGAAAAGAAAAAGAAAAAAACAAAACCGCCATGGGCACAGATCTTCAGATCTGGTAAATCACTGTGAAATTCACACACACTGAAGGCTCCAAGGAGCTGCACAAGGAAGACTTCCCTCAGCCTTTCCCTGGAGTCTTCCTTTGAAGCTGAGACATCCGTCTCAGGTGCTTCTGTGGTCAAAAAGTCACCCAGTGATAGGTGTTACTGATGAGAGTCAGAGCAAACCAGCCACCTGCCCACCTGGCCAGCTCTTGGGCAGTTCTTGGCCTGCCTCCTGGGCTGGCAGAGCCGTGCGTCTGATACCAAGAGACTGAGCTTTTTGTCCCCTTTGGTGAAGGGCACAGCATATCTGGAAATGGACCTGAGATGACACATTCCAGATCAGGCCTGTCCCTGAGGCTCCTCGATGCCCTCTTCCCCTGGCAAGACACCCAGGGCACTCACAGCCTCACCCCCTACCTCTGGCAGCCCCTCCCAGACTGGAGGTCATAGAAGCCAGGGCTGCAGTGGCTGCAGTCCCTCCCGGTGACATAAGGCAGGCAGGTACACTGGCCAGTCACTGGGTTGCAGGTCTTCTCACTGATTGAGCCCCTCAGGTCACAGCTGCAGGCTGGGAGTTGCAGGAAAGGGTATTAGAATCATCTATTTAAACTTTAGCGGGTATAGGCAGAATCTGAGAAGCCAAGGGAGCCCCAGAGATGACAGTCACTCAGGCCAGGTTCCTGAGAACCTCTTGGGAAAGGCTTGAGGGACAAACTTCAGTCTCAGCCTTATTTGCTGTGTCTTTGGTGAGCCAGCCCAGAAAAAGTGGAGATTTTCTCCTGATGTCTCAAGCCTGCAGGCTGGGAACAAGGCCAGAGATGTGGTCCCTGATCACAGGCAGAGCCTGGCAGCCATCTCTGGAGCCATATACTTCTCTCCCAGGAACCACAGTGCAGCATCCTTTTTGATGCCAGAGCAGGGTTTCCAGGAGGCGGCTCCACACTGCAGGACAGTGAGGTGTGGATGACACCTTGTGAGAAACGGTTCTGAGGGCATCTGATCAGCATGAAAGCTGAGCTGCTGATGCAGGACTTCCAGGAGCCTGATTCAGGCAGATGCAGGCTGTGGCGCTGTGGCAGGCACGGGGCTGAGTGCAACCCAAGCAGGTAGGAGGGCAGATGAGAGAAAGTCTTGACCTTACTATCCCTGCATCAGCCTCATGTGCTAACTATGGACATGAGGAAAGGGCTGAATTATTAATGTAGGGTGACAATGTGGGATAAGAGCTTATGAGATGTCAGGACTGAAGGAGCCTTGGGGAAGAACAAATCCTAGTGCTTTTTAGAGGACAGAGAAGGCAAGAGACCTGCCTAAGGCTGCTCAGCCAAGCAGAGGGGCCAGGCAGTTTGGTAGCTTTCTCAGCTCTTCTGTCTGGGTCCCAAATGAGGGTTGAGGACAGAGGTTCCCACACCTTACCCCATGGGTCTGAGATTTTGGGTACTCACGAGCACATTTGTCCGCAGGCCTTGTGGCCAAGGCACTCCCATAGAAACCATCCCGACAGCGCTCGCACTGGGTCCCTGTTGTGTTGTACAGACAGCGCAAGCAGCGGCCAGAATGAGGGTCACAGTTGCCCACAGCATTGAGATCCACATTCCCGCTGCACTGGCACCGTTGGCAGGGCTGGGGAGCTCCAGAGAGTCCGAGAGGATCCCCAAAAAAGCCGTCTCCGCAGGTCTCACATCGTCGTCCTGTGTGTGGGAGGGGCAGGCTCGGAGCACTGGCCGGCTGCACTCAGCATGCTGTGTAGCAATCACACAGCTTAGCCTCTGGCTGCGGCTAGGCAGGGTCTCCGGCTCGCGTGGCCTTCAGTAAGGTACTAAAGCACTGCCTGCTGACAGTGTGGCCCTGGGCAAGCCATTGTGCCTTCCTAACTGCGGAGAGGCCTCACCAGGTCATCTGTGCAGAGCACCGACTGCTGAGCGCCCAGCAGTAGCAGGTACCACAGGGTCCACCTTCATCCTTTGCATCTTCACCAGCATCTTCCTCAGCATCACTTGGACTTAGGCCAGGCTCAACTCAGATGTCCGGGGAGGAAGTGATGTGGGTAAGGAAGCTGGTGGAAATCCTTGATCTGTAAGCCACCCAGGCCCTCCCTCTAGGGGTGCTTCCCTCTGGCAGCAGCAACTGCTCCTGAGATGGATGTTCTCTTAGGAATGTCCCACCCACCATGCAAGCGTCTCTCACTCTTCTCTCTCACTGGCTGGGTTTAGTGGGGGTCAGAAAATGGGGACAGGTTAGAAATGGAGGGGCAGTCTGATGCCAATGGGTGCAGATTCTAACCCCTAGGGAGCAGGATACGCCACAAGGCCATTCAATGCAGACACTAATCCCACACGAAGCCAGATACTAAATAGAACAGAAGGACAATACTCGCTTCTACTTAGGAGACAAATTCAGCAACACAGTCAAATAGTAGTGAGGAGTGAGTGAGGGACGGAGCACTTAGACCACAGCTCAGAGGACACGGCGCTCACTGGGGAGGATGGTGGCCCACGATGCCAGGGCCCTTAGGCCAATGAATCACATGCTTAAAATGATGGCCAAGGAGGACAGTTTTATGATATGGGTTTTATTATGATAAAGAATTAATGATGTAATATACCGATAGCCATTTAATTGTCCACTTTAAGTGGGTGACTTTGTGGGGCATTGCAGATGCCTCAGAGGCTGTTAAATGCACCTCTGAGGGAAGAGTGGGGGAGGTCCTGCAGCAGGGAGTGGGAGCAGGGGAGGATGGAACTTGGGAGGAGAGGGCTGTTTGCCTTGTATTACCTGATTCTCACAAAAAAATGGAAAGCTGAAAAGCCCTGTGTGTGTGTGCATACAGGCAACCGTGTGTGCATGTGTGTGGGAATACACACGTGTTTATGAGCGTGAAGGCCAGGGATCAGTGTTGGGTGTCATCCTCAAACAAGCAGAGAGCTTTGTGTTGTCAGACAGGACCCCTGAGCCCCACTGCACTTCCTGGACTAGCTAGCCATTGAGCTCCCAGTATCCCACTGCCTCTGCCTCCCTAGTGCTAAGGGGATAGGTGTGTGCACTTGATCTTTGTCTACA
The DNA here is from genome assembly GCF_004785775.1 of Grammomys surdaster. Classification (NCBI taxonomy): domain Eukaryota; kingdom Metazoa; phylum Chordata; class Mammalia; order Rodentia; family Muridae; genus Grammomys; species Grammomys surdaster. The sequence continues at coordinate 2,370,209 of NW_021620941.1, forward strand.
TGTGCTCGGAGTCTCAGACTCAGATCAACCCGTTTCTTCAGCATCACTTCCTAAGATGAGCCTTCCTTTGAAACATGAAAACCTTTGCACTGAGGTTTCCCACCTTTGCAATGAGGATCCCAGGTCCCTTGACTTCATCCCAAGCCACGAGTACAGCTCTAAAAGCCTATATATGGATCTTCCAAGGTTCCATTATATATGGCCAAGGCCCAGGTCTGCAGTAACTCAGCATACTGGGGCCTTGACAAAAAGACTGTCTCCAGAAGTCATGCTTGTCACCCCTAGGGGCAGGCTTTTCCCCACCTATCATACCCTAACCTCCGCTAGAGCCAGGGCAGAATCAGGGCTCGGGCTTGGTCTTTCTGGGGAATAGAGCAGAAGCCACTCACCTCTCTGACCAGGGGGGCAGTGTGTGCACACCACGTCTCCACTCTCAGGGATGGTTGTGCAGGCTGATTGGCCAGGGCATGGACAGGGCTGGCAATCATCAGTGTGGCCTGAGAAGGCATTACCGTAGAAACCTGGCATGCAACGCTCACAGGATGGACCCTCTGTGTGGTGGCCACATAGGCAGATCCCTAAGGAGCAAGACACTTGTTCACTACCTCAGCACAGAAGCCCCCAGAACCAGAGTAGTGGTTTTCAACCTTTCTAATGCTGCAACTCTTTAATACAGTTCCTCATGATGTGGTGACCCCCAATCATAAAATTATTTCCACTTTTTTTTAAATGGTTTTTCGAGACAGAGTTTCTCTCTGTAGCTCTGTCTGTCCTGGAACTCACTCTGTAGACCAGGCTGGCCTCGAACTCAGAAATCCTCCTGCCTCCGCCTCCCAAGTGCTGGGATTAAAGGTGTGCGCCACACCGCCCGGCATAAAATTATTTCCATTGCTACTTTATAACTGTAATTTTGCTACTACTGTTAGGAATTGTAAAGATTTTTGGAGATGGAGGTTTGTCAAGAGGTTGCAACTTACAGATTAAGAACTGCTGTCTAGACAATGAGTACCCTGGTGGAAGAGCCATGGGGCACACCCTGGTAGACTGCTGAGACGTTAGGGATTGGGGTAAATCATCTGGCTAAGCCAGACTGCCTGGGTTCATATCCACCACTTAAGGTCTGTGCGATCTGGGAAAAAAACCATCTAACCCCCCCCCCGTGGGTAGGAGGTGTGCCTCTGCCACCTACTGGCTGTGTGGCCACCCTGCACCTCAGATCCCTGTCTTGGAGGCTGGGATGGATGGTAATAGAAGCCACACCACAATTATGCCTGGAGGAGTGGATGGGTGGAGTGGCAGAGCCAGGGAGACGCTTGGGCACTGTTCCACTATTCCTATCTCACAGCTCTCCCGACCGATGGGAGGCACAACGTCACTGTTTCTTTCCCCTGCTCCCATGTCCTCTTCACCTTGAGGGAGACACCTAAAGGGAGACCCTGGCTCACGCTTCCAGCCTTGTGGGGCAGGGCCCACTCTGTACAGGAACTATAGTACATATAGGCTATCAGTACGGAAACTCAGTTCTGCCTCCCAGTACTGGAAGATGAAGGACATCGCAGACCCCCTTCTCCAGTCCAGCAACCCCTGGTGTCTGCTCAGAGCCTAGGGGGCCGTGGAAACCTAAGAGCAGCCCTACAGGAGGCAACCAGTAGTGTCCAGCCAGGGCATGAGGAGAATGAAAGGGAAGTTCAATCCCTAGGTAAGCAGAGCCAGGGAGCACGCCTGCCTCAGGCTTGATTCTTAGACCAGCTCTACCCATTTTACAGATGAAGGCTTACTTATATGGAGTGGAAAGTTGTGGCAAAGTCAAGGGCTCCGTGGGGGTGAAAAATCAATTCCATCTCATGAGGAGATTCTGTATCCTCAATAGGAGCTTCAGGGAGCATTATCTGGGAAAGGATTTTGAGGCTTCATCAAGGCTCAGTTGGTGATGTCTGCCAGGCACAGGACCCATGGCTAATGTTCTATGTATCAGAGATTTCACCTGTTCTGGGGAGGAAGTGGGGTGAAAAGGCCTGGCCCTGTCCCCTAGCACCTCCTGGCCACGTGATCCCCAGTGAGGTTTCCGCTTCCTTGTTTAAGTGTGGCAAATAGCTCTATTGAATGACACACCCACCCCAAGCTGGTGGGAGGGTGTGGTCATGTTTCCTGTCTTGGAAAATGGGACAATAATGGAGAATATATCACTTTCATGTCTACAGGAATCAAGGAGAGGACATCAGGGAGGAGAAGGATGATACTATCTTATTACTTCCCATATCTGTCTCTCCCAGGAATGGAGCTACCCCTGAACTTCAGTGCAAAGAAGCTTCTGTTTTTTAAAACATCTAGACAATTCCCGATCTTCATGTACTTTGTCCTCATGGCCTGGGCTGTGTATACACTATCGCTGTCTGTACTGTATAGATGGGGACATTCAAGGAGAGAAATTACTTTTCTGGGCCCTCAGCCATGAAGCAGTGAGGGTACTTGGCTTGTGGCTCTGGTAGGTGGATACCTATGAACTGCTGTCATCTGTACGACTCCCTGAATGTCTTTCTTCTGTTGCTGTCTCTCCTGCTAATTTTCATAGCACCTGCTAGGAAGCAAGGCCCTGAGGAGTCTTTCCCAGGCCCTGCCGGGGGACAGTGGGCAGACGCCTGCAGAGAGGCTGACTGAAGGCCCCCACAGGTGCATGCAATCCCTGGCCCCTAGGTTCAAGTTAGGCCTTTTGTTACAATAGGAGAAGCCCCAGGGAACAGGGCAAGGACAGACCAGTGCCCGTGTCTCCCAAGGGCCATCAGTGAGGTCCGGTCCGGTTCTTATCCCACTGTGTCCACATAGCCCAGGGAGCCTTGGAATGGGATTCTGAGGACTTACCTGTACTGGGGTCACAGGTGCCATGCTGGTTGCAGGTGCAGGGGATACAGTTGGTATAGGGATCCCCATGAGGTATTTCTCTTTTGTATCCCAGAGCACAGAATTCACAGAACTGGCCTGTGTATCCCTGGGGACATAAGCAGGTCTCCACCCAAGAAGCTGGTGGGGCAAGCCCACGGTGGGGCCGGGCTGATGTGAGCCGGACTTCATACAAGAACACTTGGCCTGCAGAATGAGAAGCAAAGGAGAGACCTACATACACGTCCAGCCGATACTTCCTGAGAACCTACGAGAGAGGCGCATACACACAAAGCAGCCTGGGAGTCAACTGTTCTATTTGTTTGTTTGTTTTCTGTATAGCCTGTACAGACTTCACACTTGCATTCCTCTGGCCTTGACTTTTTTTTTTTTTAATATTTATTTAATGTATATCTTCACACACACAGGAAGAAGGCATCAGATCCCATTACAGATGGTTGTGAGCCACCATGTGGTTGCTGGGAATTGAACTCAGAACCTCTGGAAGAGCAGTCAGTGCTCTTAGCCACTGAGCCATCTCTCCAGCCCCTGGCCTTGACTTCTTAAGTGCTGGAATTACAGGCTTAACTACTACTGCTACGCCAGGCCTCAAGAGCAATTTTAAAATCAATAGTCAAAAAAAAAAAAAAATCAAGGGCAAAGGAAACAGATGCCTTTTAGATCAAGAAATAGGTAAGGGACTGTGGTAAAGTCAGTGTTAGAATGTGCACTTAGCATGTGCAAAGAGTGCAGACAGAGACAAGACTGCAAGATACGCTTGCTTGGAACCATGAGATGGCTCCACGGGTTAAGAGCCCAAGCTACTAAGCCTGACGGCATGAGTTCAGTTCTCAGGATGCCACAAGTTGTCGTCTGACCTCCACACATGTGGCACATATAGGAATGTGTGCCCATAAATATACATACATACAAGTGAATACATATTGTTATGTTTTTAAAATGTTATGTTTTACCCGGCTTGGTGGCACATGAGTTTAATCGTCTTTAAGCTTCAAACCTAGCCTGATCTACTTAGCAAGTTCCAGACAAGACAGGGCCAAGCAGTGCAACACCTGCAATTCCAGCACTTGGGAGCCAGAGGTAGGAAGATCAGGAGTTCAAGTCCAGCGAGACTGTCTTAAAAACAGTTGTGTGAATTTAGAATCCGTATTAGCCCATGATGTGGCTGAGGTGCAATGCCATTATTGGCCAGCAGGGTGAGCAGTGCTCACAGAAAGATGTGTCGGAGGGATGGGATGGTGCAGGATTCTGTCAAGGATGTCTGCCTGCTTTCTAGAGTCTATCTTCCCCAGGACTTCCTGCTCTCTGCAGTCCAACCCCTGCCTCTGTCCTCAGACACACATCTGCTGCCTTGTGCGAGTGTCCTGACTCCTCAATCTCAGAGTCTGTGCTGGGGGAACTCCACAGACAACGAAGGGCCAGGACCCATGTTCTAAGGGGGTGTAATGCCATCATACTACCAGAGTGGCCCTGGCCTTGGCCACTGGTCCAGATGCGCAGAGCAGTCAGATTGGAAAGCATACGCTGGAAGTGGAAGGCAGGCAGCGGGGTTTCTGCCTCCTCAGAAGTCTCCTGCAGGCTGTAAAGGACAGACAGTCAGTGGGAAAGACTGATGTGGGGACAGGTGGTGCCAAGAGGCTGGGGTCCTCAGGAGCCTTCCAGTGTGTCTAGCCCTCAGAGGCCACTCTGCCTGCCACCCCACTCCCATCTCTCAGGATCAGGAGGCCACTTACAGGAACTGGAGCTGAACTTGTCCTGGCTGCCTGGTGTCCTGAGGGCTGGGTAGACTGGAGGGCCTCAGGGCCAGAGACAGACCTGCCCCCTCCAGTCTCAGCTGCACAGGAGGTGGGGAGCCCCCAGGGGGTACTTGGAGGGACAGTATGACTGGCTGTCCATAGCTGAGTCTCTGGTCTCCCAGGAACTTCTCTGAAGATGAGAGAGAAGAGCTTTGATATCTCCATATGCTTAACTTGATTCTAGCATCTGTATTTTTATTTGTCTATTATCTATCTATCTATCTATCTATCTATCTATCTATCTATCATTTAAATGTAGGAATGCTCTGTCTGCAGTACACCTACATGCCAGAAGAGGGCATCAGATTCCTTTATAGATGGTCATGAGCCACCATGTGGATGCTGGGAATTGAACTCAGGACCTCTAGAAGAGCAACCAAAGTTTTTAACAGATGAGCCATCCCACCAGCCTGTAGCATCTGTATTGATGGCAACAATTAAACATCCAAGCACAGTGCACCTGCAGTGGATAAAAAATCCAAGGCCAGGGCTCAGGAGATGGCTCAGTGGTTAGAGTGCTTGACACAGAGTGACAGGACCAGAGTTTGGATTCCCAGGACCCATGCTGCATGAGCATGGTGGCCCACTGTAATCCCAGCCTCAGAAAGTAGAGAAAGGAGATCTCTAGAACAAGCTGGCTAGTGGGGCCTATCAGCGAGCTCTGGGTTCGACTGAGATACCCTGCCTCAATGAATAAGGTGGAAGAGAAATGGAGGATGGTTTCTGACATCAGCTTCTGGCTTGCATGCACTTGCATCCATACACAAAATTGTGCCCACTCCCACACAAACATGCAACACACACACACACACACACACACACACACGGTAATTTGATGATTTCACATATGCTGTGGTCTGACTGAAGACTCATAACGCCCAGAGGTGTCCCCAAGCATAATGCCTGGGATCTAAGCAGAGGTGAGTTAACCAGGTCAAACAGGATTAAGACTAACGATGGGTTGGGGGTGTCTGTCCACTGGCTGTGGAGTAGGGGAGGTCTATTTGGATTATCCAGTATCCAAGGGTTCTCCAGGGAGGAAGAGGCGGAGGTCAGTTGTGATCATAAGAAAGACAGGCTCTCTGAAGGTGGGGGAGGATGTGAACGCTGGAGGGGAGACACAGCCCCGTGGTGTGATGCCCAGTCCATGCTTCAGGTTTCCAAAGCACCAAGAGAATAAATGTGTGTTCTCAGCAATCCACGGCTGCTCACCGGCACCTGTTTGGCTGGCGCTCCTAAACTTGTGCTGGAAAGGAATCCTTCCAGCAAGGTGTTAAGGGGTGGGAATGTGATCTGACTGTGGTGTTAGGGTGGGGTGTCCGGAGACTCACTAGGATGAAGTGAAATGGCTAGGGGAGGGTCCCCATGATTGAGGCTGGGTGGGGGACTTTATGCATTGTGCCACCTCAGGACTGTCAGCTAAGAGGCTTCCACAGATGAACACCTAGACCTTGAACAGGAAATGCGAGCTGAAATGAACCCCTCTTAGAATTCACCTACTCTGAAGAACTGTAGGATTAGCAGCAGGCGGGGACCTCTACCTGGGGCTGAGAGCTCCTCCCCTCCTTGCAGGCCCAGGAGGACCCCACTCTGGCTCCATTGCAGAGGACGCTGGGACACCCCCATGCTTCTGGCCTGCCAGCCACCAGCTCCTAAACATCAAACACAGAATAGTCACCCCAACAGTGAGAGATCTGAATGTTGGCCTGCAGTGACAAGTTCCAGCAGGGCTCTAAAATCAGAGGGAGTTTGAAGCCAAGCTGGATTACATATGGATGGCCGTGTTTCCTGAGGTATGATCATGATTCCTCATCCCAGACAAGCTTTGTGTAAGGTAGGCAAGAACTCTGTCCACTGAGCTACAGCCCTAGCCCTCTCTTTATTATCTTAGGATTCAGAAGGCAAGCCTTTGACTAGATTCAGATCAGTGGTGCCCTGCTTTCTGTGTGGTGTCCAGCAGAGGGCCCACTGCTTCTGCATCTGGACATCCCGGAACTGATGTCCAAGTACCAGTCCTAAGACTTGAAACTGTCAGGTGTGGGGGAATGTTCCAAGGAGTATATTGCTGGGCACCTGGACTCTGGTGAATTGCAGAGCTTGGAGCTCCACCCTCTTGTTTCAAAGACACAACCATAGGCACAACCAGTCTCAGATAGACCCAGATAGAGTCTGTACATTGTGAGTGAGAGACCTGCCTATGAGGATCCTGAGATTGCCCAGAACGTGGAGCAGCAGTGCCTCGCAAACAGAAGGTGCTTAATAAACGAAAGTCAAGAGTCTAAGCTGGAACTCAGATATACCAAGGAGACTAACTCTCCTGGGGGTAAATGGAGGCTGTCCTACAGGACTCAGGGTTCCTGAAACAATACCCAGCTTTCCAGTGCCACCCCGTAGTTGATTATGTGCTAGAAGTGGGAGAAGTGGTGGTTGGGGAAGGAGCCCAGGGGTAGCAGCAGGTGCTGGAGGACTCCCCTTCCCACCCTACCCACCAAGGCTGTGGGGCACAGGGTATCTTTCCAAAGGGGGCATGGTGGAAGGGCTGTTGCTGTCCCCATTCCAGCTTCCAAAGTGAGATTCCCAGTCAGGGCCAACCCCTGGAATGCAGACCTTATGCACAATTACCATGGCGGAAGTCTGAGCAGATGTGGTGTTCCTGGAACCCAGGGGCAGGGGCGCACACCTTGGAGTGACCATAACAGAAGCAGCTGCTACAGCCGGCTGGGTTGTGGGGCTGTAGGTTAAATGTCCCAGGGCGGCATCTGTAAGAGAGTCAGGCTGGGTCACGTGGACAAGCCAGGACCGGACAGCACCAGCATCCAGTTAGATGATTAGGACTCCTGGGGAAATTTAAGAAAACATTTTTATTTTTCTCTTAGAATCACAAGCTACACAGACAGGACGGACAGTCCCCATGCCTGCCTGTTCTGTGTCTCTGCTGCTGATACACGGCCTGGAAGCCAAGATCAGCAGCACCTAACTAACCACTAATGTTCTCAAGCTCCAGGCTGTGCTTGGGTTTCATTTCTTTTCTCTTCTCAATAAGGCATTTCCCTGTTCCAGGACCTGACACTGCATTTAGCTTCACCCTTGTCTCCTCTGATTTGTACATTTCTCTGTCTCCTCTCTTGTGGTTTTGACACCTTCAGTTCTGTGGGGTTTTTTGTCTGTTTGTTCAAGACAGGGTCTCACCATGTAACCCTGCCTGGCCTGGAACCCTCTACGTAGACAAGACTGTGGCCTTGAACTCAGATTTTCCTGCCTCTGCCTCCCAAGTACTGACTCTAAAAGTGTGTGCCGCCTCGACAGGCTTTGGGTCTTACTGTTGTTTGTTGTTTTTTTAAAGACAATTTTCATTTTAAAAAGTTTTATATGTATGAATCCTTTGCTTGCATACATATTTGTGTACTGTGTGTATGTCTGGTGCCTGCAGCATCCGGAGAGGGTGTTGAATCTCCTGGAACTGGAATTTCAGATGGTTGTGAGCAACCATGTGGTTGATGGAAAGTGAACTGGGGTCTTCTGGATAAGAAGCAAGAGCTCTTAACTGCTGAGCCATCCTTCCAGGCCCCTTGTTTGTGTGTGTGTGTATGTGTGTGTGTGTGTGTGTGTGTGTGTGTGTGTGTGTATGTATGTATGCATGTATATACGTATGTATGTATGTGAGGCAAAGTCTTATTTTATATGCTGTCCTGGCCTTGTACTCACGACAATCCTCCTGTCTCAGCCTCTCAAGTGGCACTGGCTGTGGTTGAATTATCTCCTAGCTCCAGTGTTGCCCAGCAGGTTTTTGGTTTAAACAGTTGCTATAGTTTAGTTAATAGAAACAGGTCACTGGCCAGGCATGGTGGAGCAGGCCAGTAACCCTAGCAACCAGGAGGTGAAGGTAGAAGGATCAGGGGCTCAAGGTCATTTTCACCTACATAGCAAGTTCAAGGTTAGCCTGGCCTACCTGAGGGCCAGGAGTGGTAGCACAGCAATTAATCCCAGCACTCAGGAGGCAGAGGCAGGCAGAGCTCTTGAGTATGGACAGGCTGCACAGTGAGAATCCTTCTCAAAAAACAGGAACAAAACCCCAGGAAAAACAATAAACCTCCTAGGAGGGGAAAGTAGCAAAGAACTCACCTGTAACATTCTTGAAAAATCACCACTGTAATTAGTAACTGTTTCCAGGCCTGTATCTTGAGGGGTCAAAATGCCAGTTTCCCACAAACACCAGAGTTCATTCCAGCTGTTGGCAGGGCAATCTTCGCTACCACTTCTAACCTGATTTCCTGTTCCACCCTCCTTTATCACCCAGAACTCTGAGGGAAGGTTTGCTCCCCTGCCCTTAGCTGTTTATCCAATCCTCAATGGCATTATGGATATCTGCCCATTCTTAGGGTTATAATGTGATCCCATCTTTATTAATTTTGTTATTCGGATTGTTCCAGCTTCTGGCTTTCCTGCAGATCTGCTCCTGTATCCCTTCCTCACAGGGCATAGATGGAAGGGGCTTGGAGCAAAGAAGTGAGAAGGTTCTGAGGTTAAGATTGTTGTGTTCCATTAATGATGTCTGCCACTGGTGTGAGATGGGAGAGCTGTGACAGTTCTCCATTAGTGATGCCTGCCATGGGCGTGAGGCAGAAGAGCTGATATCAAGTATTTGCTGCCTGAATTAGACATGCCCTTCCTATCTTTCTAGAGCTTTCTTTTCAGGATTCCGATCTGGAAGCAACGATGCATTTCCTCAGCTAAGAAACCCTCGTTGGGTCAGAATATACACAGTGCCCACAGGGCCTTTGGATAGGGTTTTACTGCTGTGAGCAGACACCATGACCAAGGCAATTCTCATAAGGACAACATTTAATTGAGGCTGGTTTACAGGCTCAGAGGTTTAATCCATTATCATCAAGCTATGGCATGGCAGCGTCCAGGCAGGCGTGGGGCAGGAGGAGCTGAGATTTCTTCCCCTTTACCCAAAGGAAGCCAGGAGTAGACTGGCTTTCACCAAGTTAGGATCTCAAAGCCCACCCCCACTGTGACACAGTTCCTCTAACAAGGCCACACCTCCTAATAGTGCCACTCCCTGGGCCAAGCATATTCAAACCAGCATAGGTAGTTTCCTGGGTAGCAGATCCCTGGAGTTTTGGCAAGAATGTGGGGTGACAGGCTTGCCCAAGTCTCTGAGGACCCTGCCCCGCCTCTCCCTGCCACACAGCTTTGGTGCCTCGCTCCCTGCTGGCAGCTCTCTGTAGCTCAGCACACTCACCTGTCACACAGGCCACCTTCTACATTCTCTTTGCAGGGACAGTTCCCACTTCGGGGGTCACAGGTGCCCAAGCTGCCGGCGACATTGCAGGTACAGGGTCTGCCAAAGAAACAGAGAAAACACATGCCCATTGAGCAAGTCCATAGTGGGGATCCCCATCCTCAGAAGAACTTTTCATGTCCTTCCCTGTTCCTCAGAAGAACAGGGATGGGATTGTCCAAGAGCCTGTACCTGCCTTCACTTTAGCTAGTCCCACTTTAGCCCGTGGCAGATTGTTGGCCCCTCTCCTCATGACCAGGTATCACATACTCCAAACATGAATATAATGCCTGGCTCCCTGCCCAGCTTCCCCCTGGCCCTCTGCCATGAGGAACAGCCCCCATCCCTTCCTCCTCCTCAGTCTCCTGTCACCACAAACTTGGGCTCTGAAATCTGCTCATCTCCTTCCCTCTTCAGGGCCAGCTGTGCTCCTGCCAAAGCCTCACCCAGCCTCTGACACAGACACTTGCCTTGGCCTCCCTGGTCACAGGCTCCCTCAGCTCTAGGCCCCTCTGTACTAGGCCCTTCTTCTTCCAGACCTGAGATTCACCTGACCCTTGCCTCAGCCTTGGCCATACTCCCTCCCCACTTGGAGTGTCTCTTGTCCCTCTCACAGCAAGCGAGCCTCCCAGGTCTCCCCCGACCCCCACCCCAGAGGGCTGGTTAGTTCTTCCTGTGTCTGCAGCCTTATCTCTCATAAGGCTGGGGCCCAGTAGCTACAGTGGAGGTTACATCAGGTGAGGATGTAAAGGTGAGGGCAGCTAGGATTCTGTTCCTTCTGTGTCTTACTTGGCACGAACATGCAGCATGGTTGACGCAGACCACCAGTCTGCACCACCTCACCTGCAGCCGCCCTCACTGAGTGAGTGGAATCCAGGCAGGCAGCGATCACATTTCCAGCCCGTCACTGTGGGCTTGCAGGGACAGGTGCCCGAGTGGTCACACTGGAGACTTAGTGAGCCTGGAGAGGAGGGACTCAGGGTAGTGGAGGTGGGAGGAGCTAAGGGTAGGAGATGAGGAGGGTGGAGCTGGGACCACTCACCTGCTGGGTGGCAGTCACAGGGCTGGCATGGTGTCTTCGGGTCCCATCTGTAATAGTTCTTCTCACAGTACTCACAGTGTGGCCCAGCTGTGTGGTCACGGCAGCGCTGACAGTGCCCACCGTGGCCTGTGCTCCGATAGAGCTCCCTGTCAAACGTGCACTCCTCAGAGTGCCCACTACAGTTGCAGGCTGGGAGACATGGAGGGATGTGTGTATGAGGGATGGCCTCCGCTGGGGCCGAGAGGCTCTGCTCTCTGGAGCAGGCGTCTCCAAGACGGGTGTGCTGAGTTCATCTTATCAACCTCCTAGGATACAAACCTTTCAGGGCTTTCTACAGTGGGCTGAGGTGGCAAGACCCACATTATAAATGGATGGCACTGGGGGCTGGCTCAGTGGTTAAGAACACTGGCTGCTCTTCCAGAGGTCCTGAGTTCAATTCCCAGCAACCGCATGGTGGCTCACAGCCATCTGTAATGGGATCTGATGCCCTCTTCTGGTGTGTCTGAAGACGGCTACAGTGATAGATATAGATATAGATATAGATATAGATAGAGATAGAGATAGAGATAGATATAGATATAGATATATAGATATAGATATAGATATAGATACAGATGATATAGATACAGATACAGATATAGATACAGATATAGATGATATAGATATAGATATAGATATAGATATAGATACAGATGATATAGATATAGATATAGATACAGATGATATAGATATAGATACAGATGATATAGATACAGATATAGATACAGATACAGATACAGATATAGATATAGATGATATAGAGATAGAGATAGAAACAGAGACAGAGACAGAGACAGAGATAGATTCTCAGCATCATCTACCTCTCTCTGATTCCTGGCTGCAGATGTGATGTGGCCAGCTGCTTCACTTTCCTGCCATCATGGCGTCCCCATCGTGAGGGGACTATACCTTCAAGCTGTGAGCCCAAATAAACCTTTCCTTTCATATCCTGCCTGCCTTTGTGGAGCATTTTGTCATAGCAACGAGACAAGTGACTAACAGAAAAGGCCAGAGTCCAGGCTCAGCTTGACCCAGAACACAGAGCCCCACCATCTGGTGTTCCCAAACAGGACACTCTTTAAGAACTAGGTGGATTTCATTAATAAATACGCCAAAACAATGTTTCCCTGGACAGAGCCAGAAAAGTGTTTTAACAGAGGAAGCCGATGGGGCAGGGAGTGTACCCTAGCCAGGAAGAGACACTCTGCAGCAGGGAAGCATTGTCTGCCTGGTGTGTGCATGCCAAGAGGCTTGCTGCAAGCAACGTGCCTTCGTGATGGACAGGGAGGGACAGTGTGAGGCGACTAATATGTGATGCCCAGCGGATTGGGAATCAGAGGTGCCAGGAGGCTGGGAGCCTGGAGCTGGAGGGAGGAGGCTGGGGGGAGGTGATTAGGAGAGGGACAGAACTGAATTTGCACTCTTTGTAGAGTCTTCCCCCGAGACAGAGGAGTCTGCAGGCACCCAGAGGAAAGGGTTGCAGAGAAGGAGAAGAGAGATTAGAGAGATGGAAAAGGGGAAGGATTTGGGGCTCTGAGGCTGTCTGGGCTGGGAGTCAGGGGAAAGTTCAGGCATCAAACCGCACCTTTCAGGCTGGTGACTGTGAGGACAGAACTTTAACCGTGTGGGTAAGGGGAGCTGTTTGGTTCTCAGGACCCCTACTATGTAGAGACATAGGTACAGACTTGGCCCAAGCAGGGAGCCAGTACACCTTCCCTGGGGGAGGCAGACCAGCAAGCCAAGAGGAATTCATTAGGACTGTGTTGGGCCCTGGGCAGCTCCTACAGACAGAAAAAAAGCTGTCTGTCCCAAGGAAAAGCTGTCTCTTCCACACCCCAGCTCTGGCAGGCCATAGCCCGAGTCCAGGACGTCAGCTACGAGGCTGTGTGTGGAATTCTGTGCATGGCTCCAGGCACCACACAGTGAAGCCGGAAGCTGAGGAGGACTGTGAGGGAGATGGACTGGACTAGGGAAAGTAGGATGCTGGGGTGGCTGCTACAGACACTGGGAAGGCTCCTCCCTCTCCACTGTCCCTGTAGAAGGTTCCAGGGCCCCTTCCTCCCTTCACCAGTGTGTCTTTGAGGTTAAGCAGACAGAGCCACACCACACACAGCTGAAACATCAAAGGGCTGCTGGGGACTGTCGGGGACTGTGGGAAAGGCTGGGGTGGGCGGGTCAGAACCCTGTGGGTGGGGATGGAAGACTGGATTTCATTAGCTGCCAGGTTTGGAACAGTTAAAACAAAGGGTTAAGGGGAGTTTGGGGGCCTTCCTGCCCTCCTACCACAGGCGCCTCTTTGGGTAGACTTGTCCTGGAATGACTTGTGAGGAAGGACCAAGGTTCAAGTGCTCCCCTCGACAACCCTTCATCTCTCCTTCACAGCTAAGGATCCCACACTACATGACAGGCCCACCCAGGAACAGTCACCCACTGTGAGGTTTTGAGTATTGTTCGCCAGCCACTGTCATTAGCTCCAAGGCTTGCTGCCTGAGGAACACTCACGAAGACACTCGTTGGCATCCTCTGCGGTGCCGCGGGCCCACGGACGGTCCTGGAAGAAGGGTAGACAACGGTCGCAGTCCACTCCCGTGGTGTTGTGTTGGCAGTAGCAAGCCAGCTGACCAGCCTCGTTGGGCCCACACTCACTGGCATGACCATTGCATTTGCACCTGAGGAGAACACCAAGAGGAGGGGCCTGGAGACAGCTGCTACAGACACAGAGGAGAGAGAGGGCACCCCTCGATTGCAGTGCAAGTGTGGGCATCCCCGAACCCTGACTACCTGACTACATACCCGGGGGAGTGATAAGGAGAACCCTGGGCTCCCAAATACTAGATGGAGTCAACCTTGCTGTCCCTATTGCTGTGGTAAACACCATGACCAAAGGCAACTTGGGAAGGAGAGGGAAACTTGTTTCATCTTACACATCTCCACTAGAGTTCATTATGAAAAGAAGTCAGGGCAGGAACTCAGGTGGGAGCTGATGCAGAGGCCATGGGGAATGTTGCACACTGGCTTGCTCGCCATGTGTTCCTCAGCCTGCTTTCTTATACAACCAGGACCACCAACCCACAGTGGGCTGGATAATCCCTTGTCATTTAAAAAAATTGTCTCAGAGACTTGCCTACAGGCCAGTCTGGTGGAGATATTTTAAAAAAAAAGATTTATTTATTTTTTATTTATATGAGCACACTGCAGCTGTCTTCAGACACACACTAGAAGAGGGTATTGGATCCCATTACAGATGGTTGTGAGCCACCATGTGGTTGATGGGAATTGAACTCAGGACTTCTGGAAGTGCTCTTAACCGCTGAGCCATCTCTCCAGCCCAAGATATATTTTTTTCAACTGAGGGTTCCTCTTCCCAAATGACTCTAGCCTGTGTCTTGGTGTCAAAATGCTAGCTAACCGGCACACTTGTCTTCACCAGCCTCCTGTCGCTGGCTTTGAGCAGACTGAGAAACTGAGGCCTGGAAGGCTGTCCATTGCTGCTAGTTAGTAAGTGGTTCCCACAGAAGGTCTCTGCCTGGGCAGAGTCCCAACTCAGGGGAACTTGAAACTCAGGGAGAAGTCAATTCAGTTTCCTGGGTTGGGGAGGGCAAGAGGTCACAGGGTCAGTCCTTCGAGGGCTGGTGTTACCTCAGGTAATTCTGCAAGTGTGTCAAAAAAGAGAATGAAAGGAGTGTCCTAGGCAGGGGGAAGCTCCCAAGTAATCTCCAAAGTCTGAGCCCTGGGCCTGTATTCCCATGATCCCCAAAAGGTCAAGAGATGCGTGAACTCCAAAAAAAACAAAAAGATGTGCTTTGGGAGGTAGGCAATGTAGGGTGCTGGGTAGAGACTTTGTGTGGCCACCATCCCTGGTGGCTCAGAACCGATGTGGGTGGCCTGATGCTGCCTTGCTCTCAGTTGGTCCTAGACACAGACATCTAGTGTCTTTGAGTGGGAGTGTCCTTGGAAGTGGGAGGTGTTTGGAGGTGGGAGTGTCTTTGGAGGGGGGAGGTCTTTGGAGGTGGGAATGTCTTTGGAGTAGGAGTGTCCTTGGAGGTGGGAGGGATTGTATTCCCCAGCTGCAGCAGAGAGACACTGAGGAGCAGAGTCCAAGCCAGAGCCCATCCTGGCTTCCCAAAGTCAAGTCCGCAGAGGGCAGTGCTGGATAACTGGGCATTGCCAGTACCCCATCTCTAATTTGGGAACACAGAGTTTTGGTACTGTTTGCTCGCGGGCTCAGGGTAGGCAGCAACACTCCGCCGTAGCTGGTATGGATGAGTCAGCATCAGTCTTGGAAGATGGTGGTTATGGGAACTAAGGAGTGTGTACTCTATCCCTGAGAGGATGCTGCAAGCTCCGCTCCCCCATGAATCCTTCTGACCCAAGGGAAGGTGTCGTTCCTTCCTGAGAGTGGACTTCACAGCCAGCTGTGGGGCCCAGGGTGGTTTGAGTCTTGCAGCTGGGACCCAGATGTTCTCTGGTCTGCAGCCCCTCACAGCAGGCACAGCGGATGGAGGTCATGACCATCTGTGGAGTCCTGCTGGGAGGTCTGACCCGATTTACAGTGTGTGTGTGGGTCATCTGGAGCTTCTCACCTGGGTCCCCTGAGGTCCCTTCACACCTAGTCTTCCATGAAACCTCCTCCCCACCCACCTTCTCCATCTTTGGCATTGCCCGAGCATCTCTGAATGGTGGGAGCCCAGCATCTAGGGACCATCCTCACTGTCTGCCCACATCCACCGCCTGTCACTTTGAGCTACATCCTCATCCGCTTACTGGTCAGCCCAGGCTCCCTGCCCTGACAGTATCTGCATGGTCCCAGCTCCCTGCCTCCGGAAGGTTCTTCCCCCTTCCTCTCCTCACCCTGTCCCACATTGCTGTACCAAGGATGAATGGTTCATATTGTCCACCAGACAGGATCTAGAATCACCTAGGAGACAAAACTCCGGGAGTGTCCGTTGAGCAGGGACAACCCAGCCTGAGCATTGACTGGGGTCCCGGGGGTGGATAACAAGGAGAAGGCAAGCTACGTATCTCGTTCATCTCTCTCTGATTCACTTGCTGCTGTCACGCTGCTGGACTCTCAAACTACTTTGGTGAGACAAAATAGTTCCTTCCTTAAGTTGCCTTTGTTGGGCGCTCTGTCACAGGAGCGGGGAAATCGGTGTTTTAAGAATCAGAGGCAGCCGGGCGGTGGTGGCACACGCCTTTAATCCCAGCACTTGGGAGGCAGAGGCAGGTGGATTTCTGAGTTCCAGGCCAGCCTGGTCTACAGAGTGAGTTCCAGGACAGCCAGGGCTACACAGAGAAACAAAGAACCAGAGGCTTTCAGCAGCTCCGGTGTCTGCCCTTACTCCAACCTCACAGCCTTCTCTTCCTTTAAGCCTAGCTGTCTCGCTGATGGAGGCTTCCCCCTAACTGTGCATCTCCAAGCATTTGTTCAGCAGAGCTGACTCAGGCCATCGTGCACACTGGACACACTGATATGTTTACTGAGAACCCCTGGATTCATGTCTGTTACGATAGCCACAGGCCTAGGGTGGGAATTCATTATCTCCTTTCTTTCCTGGTGGGAATGGTTTGGGGGGTGGCCTGTGGAGGCAGAGGGAGCCAGCAGCAAGGCCTCAAATGCAGGTGTTGGGGGGGTCCTGTTTATTCTTCATCTGGATCATCCCAGGTACATCTCAGGTCTGTCGCTCTCAGACCTGAGGTATGGGGTCTGTTCCTGCCTCCCCTGGCCCTGTCTTCTAGCCTACCTGCCACCAACAGAGAAGTCAGACACAGCATAGTAGTAAGACTGGAGCACTCTGGGGTCCTTGAAGATGTCATCTCCAAATGTGTTGAGCCGATCCAGAGAGATCAGGAGATCAGTGCTGGTGACCCACTCCTGGGAAAGGAAACAGGGACTCCATCAGCAAGTACCCTTGGCCTGCTCCACTGGGAAATCCTGTCCCCTGCTCCTCAGAAAGAGGGGGTGGTCCCGGGGCAAAGGGACAGGTTGGTTGAGACAAATTCTGAGGGCAGGCCAAGATTTAGGGGACCTGGGTCGATCTTGAGACTGCTGGCTGCACAATTTGGTGACAAGGTCCAATTCCTTGGTGCCCCTGTTTCCCCATGTGTAAAATGCAGCCAGGTTAGTAGGTCCGCTGAGGATGTGAGGACAAGGAGGGTGGTAATGTCAACCACTGGTCATGAGGCCTAGCATCTGCACAGACATATGTGTGTGCACGTGCCTGTGTGTATGCATGTGTGCGTGTGTATGTGTGTATGTGTGTGCATGTATGTGTGTATACATGCGTTTATGCGTGTATTTATGTGTGCATGTGTACATGTGTATGTGTGCATGTGTGCATGTATGCGTGTGTGTACATGTGTATGTGTGTGTGCGTTTATGTGTGTATTTATGTGTGCATGAGTGCACACGAGTGTGCGTGCATGCGCGCGCGCGCGCGTGTGTGTGTGTGTGTGTGTGTCTGTGTGTGTACGTACAGTGGCTGAGGCAGCCCATCTGACCCTGGTGTGCAGGTCACCTCCCTTTCCTCCTGCTCTGTTTCTCCCAGGAGCTCCTCACAGGCAGAGGATTGACACCCCAGAACATGAGCCCCACAAGCCAGAGCCCCTGGGCTCTGCCTGGCACATAGCAGACCCTTGATAGATTCTTGCTGATCACGGGATGGATGAGCAGCTTCCCTGTGGAAGCGCGTGGTGAGGAAGTGGGGGCTGCACGTGGAGAGTGACATTTCCATTCGCCTGCTGTTATAATCAGAGGCGGCTCTGGCTGAATATTAATCAACGTTTTAATTCAACCCAGGAGCCCCTGGCTTAGCAATCAGGCCGTCAGGACGGAAAGTGAGCTCCCAGCATAGTCGCTCCCCACCTCAGCAGGACTCAGTCCTGAGAACTCTGTATGGCACTGAGGCTCCGGGTCCCTGTCACTCTCCAAGTCACCTGGGGCTGGGATTTGCAAAGGTCACTGTACTTTCAGGGTTCTGTTGAAGGCAGATCTGGCTGTGAGAGGTTGGGGTAAGGCTGGAGTCCACCTTCTCCCTCCTCCCTTTCTTCCTCCTCCTCTCCCTCTTCCTCCTCCTCCTCCCTCTTATTCTTCCTCTGACAGGGTTGCATTCATCCTAGATTGTCCTTAGACTCACAAGTAGCCCTGGATGGCCCTCAACTCCCAATCCTCCTGTCTCCACTTCCGATGTACTAGGATTACACAAGTATGCACCACCACGCCCAGTTTATGAGGTGTTGGGGATGGAACCCAGGGTTTACTTCGTTCATGCTAGGCAAGCAATCTACCCACTGAGCTATGCAGGTTTGGAACTCTCGAATTTCTTCTTATTTGTGGTGCTGGGGTCAAACTTAGGGTCCCGTGCATGCTGAGCGAGCATGCTATCTCCAACCCATACTGCAGCCTGGGGCTTTGTGTCTCAGAGGGCTCCTGGGAGATGCTGAGGCCCCTGTGGACCAGGGAACCAAGGCCTGGGTGGGGACTCAAAATGACTCATCAGCAGAAGTATTGTGACTAAGAAGCCAAGTCGAACAGGGGAGGGGGTCTCTGAACACATTTCTCCTTAGGCAGCCACCCCCACCCATGCACAGCTGGGGGAAACCAGGTGAACTGAAGGTTGCCCTGGGACCCATGACCTTTCTGCTTCAGCTTACTGAAATGATAAATAAATTAAAAAAATAAAAACAGCTGAGCAGTGTTATTACACACCTTTAATCCCAGCATTCAGGAGGCAGAGGCAGTCGGATTTCCTTGAGTTCAGGGCCAACCTGGTTCAAAGAGTGAGTTCTAGGACAGCTAAGGCTATACAGAGAAATTCTCAAAAAATCAAATAAATAAATTAATTACATTTAAAAATAAAAATAAACCAGGCATCCACAAAGGATGGCAGGATTCTAGGGTTGAAGGTATGACAACCAGAAGGTCTCTCAGGTCCTAGCTCTGCTGGTTTGTTTGCTGTTCCCTGACCACATCCTATCCTGCCCCCCCCCCTTACCCAGGCTCTGCTGTCCCCTGACCTGCAGCACGGGGCTCTCCTCAAAGTTGTAGGCACTGGGACGGCCCTCCAGGGTGGAGAAGGCCACGTTGCCCCCATTCAAGGGGGAGATGTCGCTGAACTCAGAGGTGCAGAAGGCCACCCTCTCATCCTCACCGGGCCGCAAGTAGTGGCCCTCAGGGCGGCCATAGGTTTTCTGGCAGGAGGCACTGTAGTACTGGTAGGGTTCCCAGGGGCCACTGGTGTGTGTGCGCTTGTAGATGGCAAAGCTCTCGGGGCGACTGGTGTGGAACTTCAGCCTCACGTAGGTGATCTCGTAGGCCTTCCCTGCAGCCAGGCAGATGGAGATCATCTCACAGAAGGGAAGAAGTACACAGCCTGGATCGGGGGTGGGGTGGCGTGGAGGGGTGGAATTCTGGGGGTGGGGGTGGGCAGGATGGCAGCTGGTGGGAACTCTCTGGAGGGAGAGCCCCAGGCTGCATGACTTAGAGATAGCGCACTTGTTCAGCATACAGGATCCCTAAGTTTGACTCTAGCATCACAAACAAGAAGAAATGCAAGGGTCCCAAGCCTGCATAGCCCAGAGGGCCGCCATCCATTGCTGATGCTTGTCAGAGGAGCCAGGGGAGGGCTACACCCGCAGGCCTCCCAGCTGCCAGCCCATCCTGCATCTGGCTGAGCTCACCTCTTTGCATGAGAACCTGAGCCATCAGGAACCGTAATTCCCTGATTGGCAGTGTCTCTCTTTGCTCAGTAAACAAATAAACAAACAAACAAGCAAAAACAAATAAATAAGATAAAATGAAGACTGTAATACTCGATATCACGGAGGACACGTGGTAAGTGAGACCCCTCCCCCCCCACACAACTGGGAATGACAGAAAAAGTGGCACTTTAGGAAGCAAGCTGGTGTCACCTCAGGATGCCAAACAGGGTTGATGTTCGACCCAAGAATGCCACTGGAAGGCAGGTGGCCAAGAACAACAGAAAGTCACGTGACCCAGAAAGACTAGATGTGCATGTCCACAGCAGTACTCAGAATGACCCAAATGCCTGCCAACCATGTAGAGGAATTCTTACCACGGTGACAAGGAATGAAGTCTCAGTGTGCACAACCCAGCAGCAGCCCATGAGAGGTGACGCTGAAGCTGCTAAAAACGGAAGACCCTGCTGGCTGACCTCACTGACGCTGAAAGTAAGTTAGTGGTATTTGGATGTCGAGTGAGATTTTGGGATAAGTGACAATGACTGTGAATGGGCACAGGGGCTTTAGGGGATGATGAGAACATCCCACGGTCGACTCAATGGTGGGTACGTGAACCTCTGAGAATCATGGGATTGTGTGCTTTTATGTTCAAGGGATGAGAGGCAAAGCCAGCATGTCACATTTGCTAAGCTAGCCTTGTACAGCTGAGCTGAGCCCTGGACACACACACACACACACACACACACACACACACACTCAACAAAACAAGGGTTGGTGACAACACTGAGAGGCCATCCTGTGCACTGGTGATGGTAAGTTTTTTTTTTTAAAGCCACCATTGTGAATAACAGACGCAGGTCATTAGAAAATCAAAAGCCAGCCTTACCCTACCACCTGGCAAGCCTCATGTGACATATCCTCAAAGAACGGAAGACAGGCCTCAAGAAAGGTACATGCACATCTGTGTTCCCAGCACCCACGGCTCAGGACAGCCAAGGGGCCGAAATAGCCCAGGCTGTGTCAAACAGATGGCCCAGCTGTGCAGAAGACAGCTGTTCAGCCTGGAAAAGTGGGGCAACCTCGACCCTTGGGCCTAAAATACAGACAAGCCCTGAGGGTGTGGTGCCAGACAGAAGAAGTGTGTCATAGACAGATCAACACTGCAGGCATGCCTTGCACCACACGCACAGAGGCAGACAGTATAGGCTCAGGGAGGTGCTGGAGGATGGCTCAGTGGCTAACAGCACCCAATTGCTAAGCAGGAAGACAAGAGTTTGAGTCTCCCGCAACCAAGTGAAAAGTCAAACACTGCTGCATATATCTGTAACCCCAGAATGGAGTGGGTGGGAGTCGGAAGGGCAAAGACAAGCAGATCCTAAGAACTCGATGGCCAGCCAGCCTTGCCCCAAGCAGCGAGTTTCCAGTTCAGTGAGAGATCCAGCTTCAAGGCAACAAGGTAGGCAACGATAAAGGAAGATAGTTGTTGACTTACTCTGGCTTGCGCGCGCGCGCGCGCGCGCGCGCGTGTGTGTGTGTGTGTGTGTGTGTGCGCACACGTGTGCACGCAGGGTCTGTGGAGTCGGTTCAATGCTTAAGAACATGTGATACTCTCACAGAGCACTGGAGTTCTCAGCACTGGGACACTCATTCTGTAACTGTGACCACAAGGGACCTGGATCTCTCTCTGGCCTCCTTGGCACCTCCACTCACGTGTACATACCCACACACAGACATGCACACTCATATACATAATTAAACTATAAAATAAATGTCATTTTACAAGTGCAGTGGGGCCGCAGGGCCTGGGGGCAGGGCAGCCTGTTCTGTTTCCTAAGGTAACAGAGCCTGGAGCCCTCACTACAAGTTCAGAGCAGGAGTGTGTTTGTGACTCCAAACTGCACACAGTTGAACATGGATACAATCATATGCTATGTGTACTTCACCACAACAAAAGAAAAATTTAGCATAAATATACTATCCTTCTGGGACAGTTTGGTGACAGGGATGAGGAACCGCAGGAATATTTCCCAGAATCAGACAAAGAAGACTTCGTGGGTGGAGGGGGGGGTGATGGCCTAAAGGCACAGACAAATCGTCAAGATATTATATAGACTTGGAAAACCAGGAGTCTGAAGAAATAGCTAAAGAGACCTACAGGACAGCAGTTCCCATAGTGACCAAAGCCATTGACGGTCTGCAGAGCCAAAGGCCCCCTGGGAAAGTCAGAGTCAAAACAAAGAACACAGGTACCTCAAGAGATCCTAAAAGGAGACCATAATGTAAAATGCCAGGGCCTGGGAAGGCAACTAACCTGATAAAGCAAGTGTCACACAAGCAGGAGGGTCTGAGTTCGAATTCTTAGCAAAAAAGGTTGGGGGTGGGGATGCTCGCCTATAATCCCAGATATGAGGATGGGCACAGGATGATCCTGGGGCTCACTGGCTAGCCAATCTAGCTGAATTTGTGAGAGGTGGCATCTCAAGAAACAAAGTAGATAGTAACTGAGGGATAGCACCCCAAGTTTACCTCTAGCTTCCACACACACTCAGACATGCCTGCAGATGCACCGAAACCACATGCAGACATAATTTGAAAAAAAAAAAAATAGAAAACTAGGTATGTGCCTCATCTCAGCACTTGGGAGGTAGAGGCAGAAGAATTAGTAGTTCAAAGCTATCCTAGCTATACAGTGAGTTCAAGGCCTGCTGGGCTGCCTGGGACTGGCTCAGAAAAAACAAACAAAAGGCACGGGCCCCAAAGACAGCCGGCTAATTGGCGAGCATGTTTGTCCTCGGAACTCAGCACAACTGTTCCTCCTTCAGATTCCCTCTGTTTTTCCCAATTTTCTTTCCTGGAGCTTGTTCTAATTTAAAACTGGAGAAAACCCAGTTTTACGAAAACTTTTAAAAAAGCAACCTCCTTGCCAGGTTCCGTTTTAAGATGTTTTCTAAAGTTCCGTGGCAGAGCAGTTGGCACCAGGCTTCTGAGCTCTGTAGAAGAGGATGCGTAGGGGCCTAGGCTGGGTCAGGTGGTGCCTGGCTAGCTCCTCAGTTAGAGCGCCAGGCCCAGATGTGCCCAGATGTGCTCACACTGGGGCAGACATAAGTGCTGCAGGCTCAGTAAACAGTGAGCAGTCAGACACCTCCTGGGAGGGAGCCAGGAGACACTTCAAAGGTGACTGGCAGGGAGGCTGCCCTCGGAGAAAGGGGGTCACTAGGATCATGGAGGCTCCTTCCTTGCCAAGCCAGGAGGCGAGAGCTGCTGAGGTGACATCGCAGGGGCGCAGTGGGATGGATGACGGAGAGTTAATTAGGAGAGCAACTGCAGCCTGCTCTGTGAGGACGGGCAGTGGGAATAGCCCCTTGTACGGTGACAGGCATTAAACCCACAGCCACCCAGGCTCTGGTAAGTTCCGGGACCAGTGGGTTCCAGGGTGATGATGGTTTTGCTTCTAAGCTCTAGGCCATGGAGTATACTGGTCTTCTACCTCAAATGTTGTTTTCCCCCAACTCCCTGACTACCTCCCATGTGTCTGAGCTCAACATTGAGTGCCTACTGTGTGCCAGACACCAGCTGAGCACATCCCGCACACAGTCTGAGATCCCCCAGTCCCACTGTGCACTCCACTAACAAGACATTCACAGCTCAGGGAGAAGGGGGTCTCAACTCCACACAGAAAACAGTCAATCTCTCTTGGTCCTCAGACCCTCAAAAGGCTGTGCAGAGCCAGGTATCCTTCTACCAGAGCTCCCTAGGTGCCTGGGGAGGCAGGACTTCTGGGAAAGGGCTAGAGATACTGATAGAAACAAAGAGATGTGTTCCCAGCCTTTGATGGCTCAGATGCAGTGGCAGCATGACAAGGGCCACCTGAGCAAAACCAGGATGTTAAGGCACATCTCCCTCACCAGCTGCAACATACAGCCTGTCAAGACCTGGGCCTGCCATAAATTGAGCTGGCCGGCGTCTAGTGCTGACCTGGTGGGTAGGCCAGGCTTATTTTTGGAAGATGGAAAGAAAACAAACTTTAATTATAGCCATCTGGGAATTCAGGAGGAGTGGGGCGGGGGTGGCGCCAGAGAGGGCAGCAAGGTTTGAGCTGGAACACATGGGCAGGCCAGACTGATACCCACTGCTGAGAGCCAATTCCAGTGTGAGAGTGATCCCAGGCCTGACACCCACAGTCAAATTTTTCAGTTCCCAAGCTAGCTCTTGGCAGCCTTGGGCATTTTGAATCCCTGTGAAGAACTGGGTGCCCTAGGGATCAGCCACAGGAACTACACTGAACCAGGCCTGGCTCTATCATCTCTGGGCCACAGCTAATAGTCAAACTGTGGAGTCCTGCCTGGCAGGGGAAACAGGTTTTCTCTGGTGATTGCATAAAGCTTTGTGTCAAGATCATTCTGAGGTTGGTCGGTCCCGGCTGTGATCACTGGAGTCTACAGAATACAAGTTTGCAAAGAAGGGGGATGGGCATTTCAGGCCACCACAGCTGACCGTAAATAAACTCATGGAATAAACAGAGGAGGGGCAGAGGGATTGGTGGGGAGAAGGAGTCCAGAGAATGACTGAACACTCTGGTAAAACATCAAGTCTTGGGGCTGAAGAGGGCATTGAGTTGAGAAATGCTTGCCTAAGTATATAGAGAGTTGGGAAGGGGGCACTTTTCTTTAAGAAATATGCAAAACCCAAAATATACAGTCGTAGCTGTCTTTTGAGTATGCAGTCTGTGGTATTAAGCACATTCGCACTATTGTGCAGTCACCAACAATGTCACCTTCCAGTTTCTGCAATTTCCCAAACTGAAAGTTTGTCCTCTTAAACATTAGTTTTCCATCCAGTGCCGAGACCCTGGAAGCCCCATCCCACTTTCTGCCTTTATGAATCTGACAGCTCAGGAACCTTCTAGAAGGAGAATCATGAGGTGCTTGTCCCCTCGTGAGTGGCTAACGGCCCCAGTGCTCACTCCTGTTGTACCACACATCATTTTGCTTCATTTCTGGGTTAACACTGCACCGTGGAGACAGTCCCCCCACAGCTGAGCTACGCTTAGGATTCAGGTGGGACACTCAGAAGAATGAGTGACACCTTTGGGAAGGCAGATCATCTCAGAGGTGGGTCATGATTCCAGCATGTGAAGTCAGGGCACGAGATGGGGTAGGGCTTGTCTCAGAAGAGCCAGGGTCAGGCAGGATAGAGGCTAGGTTTTGGACCGATGCCTCTAGAAGGGCCGACTTTTTACTCACTATTCCTCTGCTTGCTCTTACTGAGGATGCTGGGTGCTGGAGAGTCACTGATAAAATGCCTGACTTCTCCCTAACTAGATAGCTCAATGCCTCCGTTTTCTCCAATTGCAAGATGAGAATAACAATCCAAGGGCTAAGCAATCAGATGTCTGCAAAGGCTCTTGAACAGCAGGCCCACAAGTGACCATCAGCCACTCTGCCCAGTCATTCTGTGTGGTCAATGACAGACATTGGCCAAAAAGCCTGAGCAAGCAAGGGGCCTGTTGCTGGGTATGGAGTGAAACTGTAAAATCAAGGATCCTCATCCACCCCATGGCAGTTCAGAGCTGGGAATGGGGCCACACTGGGCCAAGGCAGGATTATAAGAGAGTACAGCCCTTCAGGGAAATTCCTGGAGGAGAGCACGCTAAGCTGGATAGATAGTACAGGTTCCCTGCCACGTCCCAGAGCTTGGCATCCGGCAAGGGTGCCCACTGGTTTATGAGCTAGTCTGGGTGACCAGACACTGAGGAGAAAGTGAACCTGCAGAAGTGAGGGCATTTACAGCAAGCCCCACCGGATGGGAAAGGAGAACTTTTCCTTGCCTAGAGAAGGCCATGGTGGTAGTCAGAACAGGTTAGATGGAAAGAGATTGTGGAGGCCCAGAGGCCACTCATTCACCTCCCCCGCTGAGGGACATTCTACCTTTGCAACTCCTAGATCACTGTGGGAGGTCCTGAGGAGTGGGAACAAGGCCAGCTGGGCCCAGGGCCACTTCTGTGGGTGGAGGGAGGCTATCCAAGACCACTGCCTTGACTCTTGACCTGCTTGGGCCTAGCATTCCAGCCAAATCCCCCAGGGAGGTGGAAGGAGGACACTGTCCCCAAGCTCTGGGCCTAGCCAAGGCAAACATACCACCCACTCCACGGGAAGGCACAGCTGAGGGGAGGCTTAGGAGACTTGGGAGCTTTGGGACTTCTGGGGGGAATCTTGTGGGGTCCCTGGTCCAGTTCCTATACAAGCCAGGCTCTTTACCATGGCTATTTAACCTCCACAGTTTTCATTCTTCCTCTGAGGCCATCTAGGCTTGGAGGATTCTCAGCTGCCTCCATCTGCTCCCTTGGGCCTAGAGTGCTCTGGCTTCTTCTAGAGACTCTCAGCACCTCAGGCCTTGAGAGGCCACTGCTGACCTGTCCCCTCACAGCTGAGGCTTCTATGCCTCATACGTATTCTCAGACTCAGGTTCTCCCTGTATGGTTTTACGGCTAGCCCGCAGTCCTGGACATAGCTGTATTCTTTCTTGGCAGGGTAGGGGAGATGGTGGTTTGAGAAAGGTTCTCAATGTAGCACTGGCTGTCCTTGAACTAATTCTGTAACTCTGGCTGTCCTCAAACTCAGAGATCTGCCTGCCTCTGCCTCCTGAGTACCGGGATTAAAGGCATGTGCCACCACTGCCTTGCCATAGCTGTAGTTTATGGCTAAGGGCAAAGGTCATAGGCTCCATAGGTACTGGTGAGTGGTGTTGGTGGCTGATCCTGCTATTTCACCCTGCACTTGGGGACTTGGAACCCAGCAGCATGCTTCTATGGCCCTGGGAGAGTCCAGATAATCCAAGACAGGACACCAAGAGCCACTGCACTGGGTTCTAGGATGGAGATGCAGAAAGCTCAGGGCCAACCTGACCTGTTTGCCTTCTGTTCCAAGTGAAAGTAGCAGAGCCCTGGAGTTGAACCCTGTGTGACTCAAACAACTGACTTCATCTTCAGAGCCTCAGTTTCCCTATAAGTGAAGAATAAATTCCTCCAGGCTGAGATGCTGGTCCTTGAACAGTCTGTCACCCCAGGGCCTCTATTTCTCCTTCTCCCCATCACCTCTCGTGCCAGCGCTGCCAGCCTCTTCAGGCAAAGCCCTGAGAGCAGTCAGCTCCACCAATCAGCCCCACTGTGGCCTTTCATCACATGCAGGAAGACCTGGCTCAGCAGCAACTGCGGGAGAGGATCTAGACCAGATGTCAGGAGCTGCGGGGAGCTGGGAACGCTGTGACCTCCATCCCAAGCTGACCTCCACCTCCTCTTCTCCCTGCTCCTCGCCCCCACCCCCAGGGGACTCTGGCCAGACTTCTACTTTCCCCTCCTAAGAGCCTTCATGAAAGGGAAGGAGGGACCCAGCAAACAGGAGCAGCTGAAAAACAGAGGGACTGTTACCAGCCCACTTCAGCCAACAGCCAAGGCACTCTAGATTTCTGGATATTATGAGTCCATGGCTTAGCTGCAGCAGAATTAAGACACCCAGCCCCAAAATGGGCCAGCAAGCAAGGACCTGGGTCGAGATGTCTTTCGGAACAGGATGATCCCTTATTCCTTGATACAGAGCCCACCTGCAGCACTCAGCCCCTACCCAGGGCTTCCAACTCATCCATGAGGCCCACGGTGGCTCCAATCTGAGCGCCTGTCACTGACATACTGTCCTCAGAGGCAGCAAGTGTTTTTATTTTGGTGTTTGTTTGTTTGTTTTGAGACAGAGCCAAGACTAGCCTAAAATTCCTGATTTTCCTGCCTCTGCTTCCCAAGTTCCATCAGTTTGTGTAGAGCTGGGGAAGGTGGACCCAGGGCCTGTGCCTGCTAGGCAAACATTCTACCAGCTGAGCTCCTTCACTAGCCCTGCTCTTGTCTCCACTGTATAAGCAGGGAAACTGAGGTGCAACACAGAGCCCTGACTTCCCAGTGAATGGTTTTGCTATGCTTGAATCCAAAGTCCATTTCATGATGTCTACCCTATCCTGCTTTCAGACCCATCAAGAGAACTCTGAGCTGATCGAGTGCCCAGTGTGTGTTGTTATCCATCCATCCATCCATCCATCCATCCATCCATCCATCCACCCATCAACCCTTTCATGGTACAAACTCTTCTGTGCCTCATGCATGTTTGAGTATCTGATGCCTTTGCTTACACTCAGAACCCAGGATCTGTGGGTTCCACAGACTGCTTGTTGAAGCATCTAAAAGCTGCAGGAGATGCATCAGGCAAAGCACCAGCAGTGTGTGAGCAGGGCTACCCCACTAAGGCAAACACAGGGCTTCCCACTCTGACCACACCCCCTGGTGCCTGAGGCTAGAGTTCTCTCCTTGGCATCTGGATTTCATGGGCACGTGTGACAGCCTTTGTTAGAGAACACAGTGTCTCCGTCCCTGCCCTAGATTCCTCCCATGGCCTTGAGGCCTTGCCAGCCCCACTGGCCACCACCTCCTCTTGCTTCCTGCTTCCTGTCTGGGCAGACCCCACCCCATCCAAGCTCCAGACAGTCACAGAGACTGTGTCCTCACCCCTGGGAACTGGGTTTGGATGTAAAGGGAATATGCCTGCCTGTGCTGCTGAAGGGGTTAAATATTCTTCCCACCTCCCTTTTCTGAGGACTAGGCCATTTCCTAGTCTTTGCCAGGGCTTTGCCACCCATGGCTAGGAAGAAGCAGCATAGTCGTGGGTGGTACAGCACATGCCAAGTTTATATTCTGACCTCCCATTGTATAGGAATGTGTAGGTCCTGACTGTCATTTAGCAGCTGTGTGTCTCTGCACAAAATACTTAACCTCTTTGAGCCTCCAGCTTTTCACTGGGGCATAGTTTCATTAGACATTATCCAAACTCTGCTCTGGATGTGCCTTGGAACTTCTAGAGGCATGCTGAGGATGTGTAGCTCAAGAGAGGAGTGGTAGCTAACGGGCTTCATTCCGAGGCTGTAGGCTGCTCTCAAATGAGATTCCAGTAACAAAATGTATGGATATTGGCCCTTACTAGGATACATGAAGGCTAGAAATAGCCTCAGGTCACGTTTAGTGCCAAAATGAATTATGAAAATACCAAATCCAAGTTATCAAAGCTTTGGGAGATTTATACAGTATCTAGGACATAGC
Source organism: Grammomys surdaster (assembly GCF_004785775.1). Lineage (NCBI taxonomy): Eukaryota > Metazoa > Chordata > Mammalia > Rodentia > Muridae > Grammomys > Grammomys surdaster. Next base: position 2,399,104 of record NW_021620941.1, read on the forward strand.
AAGGAACCTAAGAAGGTCACTGGGCTCATCTGGACTTGGAGTGGGTTGAAAATAGTCCAGTGTCAGGGTGGAAGTGGGCCCCTGGGTTCCTACCCCCCAGGGACTAATGCTTCGTCATCTTGCCTCAGGCTGGGTGAAGCAATTATAAGCAATGCAGAGGAACAAGGCCAAATGGCCCAGCTGGCTATCCAGGGGCAGAAAGAAACTAGCTGTCCTGCCCAGGATGTTACAGCGTTTGGTTAGGTGGCTACGGCCCTAACTCTCATTCTCAAACTGCTCAGAGCCTCAGAGGGCCACAGGGCATTGAAGCTGACCAGATCACAAATCCCAGCCTTAGGGGATGGACCAGATCACCAGGAAGGCATCACCCCCACCTTCCCTAATAGTTCTTCTAGGGAATGGATGCTGCACCCAGTTCCACAGCTCTGCAAAAGCTGAGGGGGGCTTTCTGCTCCTCCAAACCCTTAGGGGAACCCCTTGGGCTAGCCTCCTGTTACCCAGGGCTTGCAGGTTCTGACTCCTTACCCGTAGGTGCTGCAGCCTCCCCCAGAGTGCGTAGCCCTCTGCCGGGGCCTCCATGGTCTGGAGACAAGGTGACAGGGTGTACGCTTACCTAGGCGCAGGGTCAGGTTAACCGAGGTAGGGTACTGCACCCCAAAGGCCATGGATGGGCTCTGCCACCATGTGCTGTCATCGGGGCTGTGGAAGTCTGTGAGGTATGAGGCGTCGTGGCGTCGTCGGGGGTCAGCATCGTCGCAGCGCTGGCACTGTGGCCCAGCGCCTGGTGCCCCCACGTGCGGACAGAAGTCCTCCGGGGGCCGTCCGCACGTGTGCGAGGCCTCGGCGCGTCGCCCGAACGCCGCGTTCTCAAACTCAGGCAGACAGCGCTGTGCGCGTCCTGCACCGTCGTAGCAAGAGCCCATGCCCGCGCCCGCCGCGAAGTGTGCCTCCAGCATCACCAGCGCCATTGACGCCACCGTTGCCAGGCGGGACAGGATCCCGGACACAGCCATGGCTCACGTCCCGCTCCGAACTGCTCCGGGACCAACTCGGCCCTGCGGTCTGCGCTTAACCTCTGCGCTCCACTGGTCCCTGGAGTCCTCTCCTGCAGGCGGAACCCGACGGGCATCTGAGGGCGGGACTCATGCAAGCGACACCCCACCATCCGAGCTCAGTCCCTTCGTGCTCACCCCCACCTGCTGGACGTGCCTGGGAGTGCCTGCTTGTTTTGGCTGGGCCTGGAGCTGTGAACCTGGCTCCACGGTCCTCCCTGCAAAGTGGTCTCGGCAGAGACACCACGTCATTCTGCTAATGAGATTCTTCTATGGAAGCCAAGCACCTGTGTACCTTCCTGAGCTGAAAGACAAGACAAGCCCAGGTGTCCACCTGACACAATGACCTTTGGGAGTTTTCCTGCATACCTGTCCAGTGTTCTCTGTTAAAAGTGTTAGGCTCCTGGTTTCTCTCCTCTCAGAGCGGATATTGTCACCAGGCATTTACCAAGGGGCTTCCTCTTATCAACAGAGCCCTCACCTCTCCACAAGCTGATGTCCTTCCCAAGGCACCTTCAGGCCCTTGTAGACAGTAAAACAAAATGATCCCATGGTAGGGACACCCAGCTGAGCTGGACATCATCAGACCCACAAGGCCCAGGTTGCACAGATCCAGTAGGAGTCCAGCACTGCATGAAAGTTACCATCAGGGTTAAGGAAGCGGTTCTCTTGGGTCAGGCATGGGTGGTCTGGAGGAGTATGGGGCACATTTTGATGGGGAGCCTTGTGCTGCCTCGATCTGGTGCTTCCTTCCTCACACAGGTAGATATGGGATTACAGGGACACCTTGGGAAGAGGAAATAGCCAAAATTGGGATGAAAATGGACTCCTGTTGCCTCTTTGCCTAACACTGGAACGACTGTGTGGGCTGGTCCCTCAGGATGGGCCAAGCTGGCGACAGTGACATAGACGTGGAACACTGAGAAGACCAGAGTTCTCTGCCTCTGGCTGCAGAGCAGACTCCTGCACCCTTAATATCTCTTAATCAAGGACTCAGCTTGGGTGAGGTCCTCAGTTACTGTCTCAATTCAACCGACAAGGCTTTTATTGATTTGCTTGAGAGACTGAGTGGGTGAGGGACCCAGGCTGCATGACACAGAAACCATTAATCACATGATATTTGGGCCCCTTCTGTACCACCCACAGAACTGTAGCAGAGCCCACACCTTGTCCCACTAAGACTGCCCCCAAATCTTCTCCCCCCATCTGCTTTTGCAGACAGGGTCCCTGGGACTGGCTTCTGCCCTTCTAGCCAAACATTCTGGTACACATGAGGTCTCAGAGAGAGGAGGTTTCTCTATGTATTTCATTTCTACAGCCTGTATTGAAGCCCCTGTATGCTAACCATAACCCTAATGGGGTGTGTGTGTGTGTGCACATGAGCACACACATGCCTGCTGCAGTCAGCACTGGCAGAGGTGGCTATACTGTAGTGGCAGTGGCTTCCCTGGGAGCGGTGTTCTATGTGGCAGCCTTTGAAGTCCCTCCAACCTTCCACTGAGCACGTACGACAGAAATTCCTAAGCATTGGAGCAATATGTGCCGCTCATCTCCTAGATTATTGAAAATAATCGCCACAGCGACGTCAAGAGCCTGCTCTCTCATAGAAAGCCACTAAGAACTAGCTCCATGACTCTGCAAGGCTGGCTGGTCTGGGCTCTGGCCAGAGATGCCCTCTCTGTCCATCCTCTATGTGCTTGGGCCGGGTGCAAAGGTCTCACAGCCCAGTAAGAGGAATGCTGCTTGTCACATCATAGCTACTAATGATGGGACTGGCCAGCCAGCCACAACAGCTGGCATACAGAAGTGGGGAATTGGAAGAGGAAGCCATGGGGTCAGAGTAGGCTTCCTAAAAGAGGTTAAGTAGGGCTGAATGATCAGGAAAAGACTATCACAGAGGAGTTGTGTATTTGCCAAGGCCAGGAGCTAGCAAGCTGGCCATCATGTTGGGATGGAGAGCAGGGCCTAGAGATGGGGATGGTACCAGTCCCAAGACACAAACTTGTCTTTGTCCTGTACAGGGACTTCAGGCTGGGTACTGCCAAGGGGCAAGAGCTGAACATGCTTTACCCTGGTATCCCCAAGGCCTGGTATCTGCAGCAGCCAGCAGATGCTTATGTGATCCACAGAACTCCAGGCTGGTTTTGGGACCTGCGCTTAGTAGTGGCCCCTTCCAGGGCTTCTGGGTAGCCACCAAATGGGCCAGCATTCCTGAAAGTCTGTCTCGCATTGGCTGGTGATCTCAGGGGAGGCCTCAGTGGTGGTCACGGTCCCTGCTTTTCTTTTCTCTGAGTCTCTAAGGTGTTCAGTGTCAACCACCTGGTGGCGACATTGGCTGCAGTACAGGGACAGGCCTCTCTTGCCTCCTAGAGGGCAAAAATATGGTGGCCCGTGGTTGCACTGCTATGTGGAATTTACCAGCCAAAAACCCGGACCTGAGATGGGAGTGGAGTCCAGGGAAGGTTGCCTGCCGCGGCGCCACAAATGGGTCCTTCTACTCTCTTGCAGACTTGTCCCTTGCCACCCAGGTCCCACCATGTCAGGCTAGGCTATATAATCTGGTGGGCTGGCATACTCCAGGGGGACTCCAAGACAAGAGTGACTCCAGGAACACACAGCTGGAGGCGGGCAGAGTCAAGTCTCCAACCGTCAAGTCTCCAATCGTTTGCCTGAGGGACGGCAAGCATCTTTCACTCACACTCCAGGCCAGGCACTCGCTTCACCAATGTTGGGGAGTCTGCCCAGGCAGATGAGTGGGTGCTCACATTTCAGGCCAAGTAGGGATAGCCCTGGATGAGGGGAAGTGGAGCAGGTAGCTTTCACCCTTCCCTCCTGTGAGGGCTTTGTGGCTGAGAGTCACCTAAGCCTCTAAGTCTTGGGACCTATAAAGTTACTGAGGTCTGGCTCTGGCTGTACAAAATGGGAAATGGGCCTTTAGCAAAGAAGACCAACCTCTGTGTCGTTGGGAAGGCCACAGACTCCTGAGTGTCCCCAAGACATAGGGGTATATGTGCATCCCCAAAGTCTTAAGACTTTCTAGATATAGGAGACAAAATGTCAATTTATCTGTAGCAGCTGGAAAGGGATCAGTGGGACAGCTAAGGGCTGCCATGTGTAATGCGGGACGTTGAGAGGGCGGGGCCACCTGCCCATCGAGGAGCCTGTGCTCCTCCCATTTCACTGTATTTAGGATTCACTCACACAGTCAACCCTCTCGGGATGAGGGGTCTACTCTATGCCACTCTAGGGTCTACCCTGTGCCGTTCTGTTACGATGAGGCTTATAAGGGCTGCACTGTGGCTCAGTAGCGGAGCACGTGCTGAGCACGTGCAACACTGCAAGAAGATACAAGGCAAGAGGGGGTGCTGAGGAGGGCCTCCCATTCTAGCCCAGTGTCTGTGCCCTGAAGCCAGGACCCTAGAAGTGTATCCCCAAACCCACAGAAGCACCAGCCTACATGGTCTATCACCCTCTAACCTGAAGCTTGAGGCCCAATCTCTGAGCCCTGTATGACAGTTCCTGCTTTGAAGAGTGAGAGCTCTGTCACCCCAAATGTATGCGCCCCTGCAAAGACCATGCAGGCACCAGTTTCTGTCAAATGGCCTGCTGGCTTTGAACCCCACTTTCTCCAGGAGAGTTTTATTTGGGATACCTCTGAGAACAGCAACCTGGGAGGGAAAGGGACAGTGTGGACAGGGCTTCCATACCTTAAAGAGCAAGGGATGCGAGGGGACAAAAAGATGGGGTGCAGAGAGCAACACAGGCTGGACTGGCGCAGGGACAGAATGAAGCAGGTGGAGCGCTGCTCTAGGCTAGGGCAGCAATAGGGAGCCTGGAGTGACAGCATGCCTGAACCAGCTTCCTCAGGCACAGCGTAGACCCCAGAATGGCACAGGTTAGACCGCCCCATCCCTGGAGGGTTGAATGTGTGTGGGGATGGGGTGGGGCTTAGATGTTTGTACAGTGTTCAGGCCCTCTGTTTGGGCTCCCCTCCCAAAACCCACCCACCAAGGGTTAAAACCTTCCAGGCAAGGAGGAGGGAGCAAAGCCTGCGTGTTCTGACTTGCTTAATGAACGTTAATTAAGGAGACAGAAGATAGCTGATTCTTCAGGACAGAGATGAAAGACCCGTTAATTAAATCTAGGGAGATGGTGGTGCTGCTGATCCTTCCTGACAGGGCTCAGAGTCCAGCACCCTAGAGGAGACCATGCTACAGCCTAGAGTCCTGTCCTGGGTGCTCATTCCCGGGGAAGAGGTCAGGGCTGGGCCCTGACACGCTGAGGTCCCTTGGGTAGAGCAATACCTCAGTTTCCCTACCTGCACAATGAATGCTGTGCTCAGTTCGAAGCCTCTGGACGTGTATACACATGCCTGCACCTCAGTTTTCCCTTCTGTTAAGTGGAGTACCACTTGCTCTGCATGCAGCTCCAGTAGCAGGGGAAGAACTGGGGTCAGCCGTGGACTTAGATGTGGAAGGACCCCTACAAGGCCCCACCCTGCTGGGCAACAACAAACCCAGGAGTATCCTGCAAGGTCGTCCTTTCTGCTCCACTCTGAGGCACTCACTCCCTGTGTTCTGCCTGCTCTGTGCTCACCCAAGTGCCAGGGCCGCCACTGTGCAGGAGGTGTGGACTGTCAGTGACTTCATCAGCTTCCCTGGAAAATCAGGGCAACAGGGAGATAGTGGCCTAGGAAGCAAGCAGGCAGATTCAAGTGGTTATGTATGTGTCTGCTGAGGAGCCTGGAGGAGTTCCCGGGGAGGCAAGAGGCAGGGCAATCAGGGAGGCTTCCTGTAGGAGGTAGCAGCCTGGATGAGATGGGATGGGGGAGTAACATGGAGAGGGAGGAGTCAGGCAGATTGGAGTGGACAGGGTCCTTCAGCTGTCACCTCTGGAAGTGTCTCACTGCAGGGAGCTAACACTGCCAGACAGGCAGAGGGACAGGGTTGTCCTGAGGGCATGTCACCACTCAGCCCAGCAACTGTCTCAGCTCTTCTGTTGCATTCAGCCACCCCCCCAACCCCCTGAGTGTGGGATGAGTCAGCTTAGGGGTCCAGAGAGATGAGGAAGGTACTCGCGCAGATGCAGAGTCTGGATGCAGGGGTCCAAGGGCTAAGTGTGATGGAAGCATCCTCTCACTCGGAGGACCTGGAGAATAACACAGATTTAACTAGGAGTACGTGTCAATTCCATCAGTGAGGGTAAAGAGGGGACGAGCCCAGCCTGGTCTGGTGAGGTCAAGGAGGGCTTCCTGGAGGAGGTGAAGTCTCCACTGAGACCCAGAGAAGGTGAGAGGATTGAGGAAGAGCATCCAGGCATGGGAAACAGCATGTAAGAGGCTCAGAGGTCAGAGGGGAACAAAGCAGGGTTGTGAGAGGCTGGTGAGGTCTGAAGCAGGCAGTGGGCAGTGTGCAAGTGTCCAAAGGAAGGCAAGGAGTGTGGGGCTGAGACTGCCTGTCTGCTGTCTCAGGAAGCCAGGTGCTGTGGACCGCCCACACCAGTGCATAGGTGGGCTGGCAAGATGCCCCTGGGCCGCTACCAACAGGGAGAGAAGCTAGGTAGTCACAAACCAGGAGTGGGTTAGGAGCCTAGTGAAGGGCGGTGTTCCAAGCAGGGCAGGTAGGAGGTGTCTGAGGCAGGAAGGGAAGTGTGTGTGTGGGGTGAGGGGGGTCCCTGACTGCTGTCTGGGTGGGGTGTGGGCCTGAGACTGAAACTCAGGTTAGTAGCAAGGAACATGGCCTAGAGAAGACAGAGCAGAGACCATTTTGAGGGAAGCGTTTAGAAGCCACTCTGTGTCCTTGGGCAAGATTGTCTCCCTCTCTGGGCCCCAGAATTCCTAGCTATATGATGAAGGAGCCTCTGAGGCTGTTAGGAGCAGCTCTGGGATCCAGGCTACGACCCAGCTCTTTCCCACTGGCACTTCCTCTGGTGCCCCAGTGGCCCTTCTTAGGGCTGGTTCTCTTCTAGAAAAGGCTGTGCGTCTGACACATTCGAGGGAGGGTATACCTGAGGCGCTCAATCACACGGGATACAGAACGAGTGAGTGGATGAGCCTGTTCGAGAACAGAAAGCAGGCGGCACGCCCCGGGAGAAAGAAAGAAGCTGGCAAGGTGGCTCCCACCGCCCCGGGTGGGGTTTGCCCCAGAGAGCTTGGCCCTTCAAAGGGGAAGTGAAGGCCAAGGGCAGGGAGGGAGCTGGCAAGCCCTTGACGGAAGTGATAGAGAGCCGCCTCTGCTTTCACGTGGCTTTATTTTGAAAACGTGAACTTTACAAATGTCAGAGGAAAGGCGAGCTCTGGTCTGAGACTGCGCTGGGAACCGCTTAGCATTTGCATGGCTTTGCTAATGGGTCTCTTCTGGGTGGTGGGAAATTTATGTCCCGCCTGCTGGGGCCCCTGCTGAAGGCTAAGGCCAGGGGACATACAAAATAAAACAGTGTGGCTGCCAGATCTGAGTTCCCCGCAGGGCAGGCAGCAAGCAGAGCCGGATGGGCAGCAATGGAGGCAGGCGGGCTGCAGTGTTGAAACTGGAGGTACTGCCTCCTGCCCGGCACCGTCACAGGATCCCGCCTAGGGATGGTCCTGTCAGGAAGGAGTAGGGAACTGGCTCCCAGAAGCCAAGCCGCTCACATAGTCAGAGAGCCGGCAGGAAGTGAAGCTGCCTCTAGCCTCCCATGACTCACTTCCCCCTAGTGCAGTGCTCTCACCCTTTTGTTTTTTGTTTTTTTGGTTTTTTGTTTTGTTTTTTGTTTTTTCGAGACAGGGTTTCTCTGTATATCTCTGGCTGTCCTGGAACTCACTCTGTAGACCAGGCTGGCCTTGAACTCAGAAATCCGCCTGCCTCTGCCTCCCAAGTGCTGGGATTAAAGGCGTGCACCACCACTGGGCGGCCACTCTCAACATTTCTGATATTGCCACTCTTTGATACAGTTACTCTTGTTGTGGTGATCACCAACCATAAAAATACTTCATTGCTACTTCATAACTGTAATGTTGCTACTGTAATGAATCGTAATGTAGTATCAGATACATGGGATATCTGATATGGGACCCCTATGAAACCGTCCTTTGACCCCAAAGGGGTTGCAACCCACAGGTTCAGAACTGCCGCTCTAGGATCATTTGGTGCTCAGCATCCTTGGGTCTGTGTTTGGGCTCCTGCTGGGCCTTGGGCCATGGTGAGCACACAGCACCCAAAACCATCTTTGTCCTCATGGTGGGGTCTCAGCTGAAGTTGTCACCTTCCTAGGTTGCTTCCTGGCCCTTGTTTGCAGCCTGCTTTCCTTAGGTGACTTGTCTTAAAGAAGAGTTAAGGAGTGTGGGACTCCCCAGTGGGCCCGAGGGCAGGGCCGGCATTGGGAACACATGGTTTGCGGGATCTGTGTTTGTGTGGATGTCATGTGTCTGTCCATGCAGGCATGGCACCTTCGAAGGTGGTAGACATGGTGTGTGCGTGCATATTTGCAAGAATATATATGTGTATTGCGTGTTATATGGGTGTGTAAACACTTGGTACATATGTATGCTGTGTGTTGCTGTGGAAGGGTGTGTATGGTGAATGTATGCATATAGCATGTAGCCTGGGTATGTGTGCCCATGTGTGTACATGCCGTGTAGCATGTAGGTGTGCGTGCTTGTGATTCGTCAGTGTGCACCTGATGTGTGGACATGTATGAGGCTCTGGTGTACGTGACACACATGTGCTATGAATGTATATATGCACCAACGCCACCCCAGTCTCCTGCTTTGTCCTTCACAGCTTGGGGCCCTCCTGTCAACAGTAGGGATAGTCCTGGGGGCCAGCTTCTGGGCCTTCTCTCACCATCCAAAGGGGGGCATTGAGGGCAGGACACTGCTGTTCCCATGGCCATTAGTGCTTTAAGTGCCTGTGTCTGTACCTCATGTGTCTGAGCTCTTCTTGTCTCCAAAGAGACCCTAGGGGCTAGCACCCCTTCACAGAGGACTGTGTTATGGGTGACTCAGCCTGGGTCCTGGGGCTGAGTGCCCTGGAGAAGGAGGCAGGTTATTCCTGCCGGGAGCAGAGCCTCCCGTCAGGCCGCCTGGCATGCATACAGGAGAGCCTGACAAGTGAGAAATGTCACAGGCCTGAGGTGCTCTCTGCCCACTCAAGAGTCGGGACACCCTCTCCTTAGCCTCAAATGGAGGTAGGAAGAGGGGCATCACGGCCTGGTGGCAGGCAGAGGACAGGCAGGGCAGGCTGCCAACTGAGGCCCCTAAATAACCGACTGACCGGCCCTTCTGCAGCTCATCCCAGCCGGGGGACAGGCTCCGGCTTCATAATGTGTGATCGATGGGCCTAATATGGGATTGGAGACGCCGGGCTGGCAGCCCCGGCCTGGCCTGCCGGCTGCCATTCGCCCATATATTTATTTATTTATGGGTTCTCCTCGATGGCAAAAGTCCAAAAACAATAAAAGAAATTGAATTGCATATCAGATAGGACATCAGAGGGAGATACGGCCATAAATCGCACCGTATTTATTCCATAAATATCAGCGCCTCACGAGTAGCCAGAGCCCGTTACCAAGTTATAATCAGAATCTGGTCCCCCTTGACACTCACTGCCAGCCCCTCCCCATAGGACAAACAGGCCGGATCCCCAAAATACATAACGGTTTGTTCATGCCACCTGCCCCCATCGAGGCAGGCATCTGCTCACTCTGGCTGCCCCACCCAAAGAGACACATGTACTACGAGAAAGGACAGGAAGTAGCTGTTGTGACAGGCTGACTAGTAAACGCAGAGTGTGGAGGGGTTGTAGGGAGTGTCCCCAGAGCTTCTGTCCCCTTGTGGCTCATTCACCACAAACTGAGAGTTGAAGTACCACGCTCTCTCTCTGTGCCACTCTCAGTGTGGGGCCTGGATAGCCTGTCATTGGCATAATGATACGCCACAGCAGAGGCGGTAATCTTACAAAGAAGAAAGGTTGGCTTTGGCTCCCGGCTTTGCAGCTCTACTCCATGATTGGCTAGCCTTGTTGCTTTGGACCTGTGATAGGCAGCGCACCGGGTGGGTGGGGCAGAACCTGTCCGTGTGGCCTGGAACTCACTTAGTAGGCAGAAGAATCAATTTTTTTTAAAATTGCTGTGTAGTATTCCACTTTTGGACGGTACATCCATTCCCTTACTGTCCTGTGTGGACATTGGACCATTTCTAATCTGAGGCTATCACAAAGAAAGCTACTCTGAGCTCCCTTAGGTGAGACCTTTTGTGAATACCATTGGTCATTGATGCCAGGTTCTTTAAAGTGGCTGTGACATTTCATCCCCGTGCTCCACTCCCCCAGCAACACGTGAGAATTCTGGGTGTCCCTCTGGGTTTCAGCAGTACATAATGCCTGTCTTTTCTACTTTAGCCATTTGCTTTGCTGGCTGTGCACAGAGATATCCATGGTTGTGATTTGCAATTTCACCAATACTTACTCAGGGGTCTGCTCAGCCTACTCACTCCGCCAGCCTCCTGCACTCTGCCCTGCCCCTTAAGCCAGAGTAACCTCTCTACCCCCTCACCCCACTGGCTGAGGACTGGGCTCTGGCCTCCCTGGTCCTCTTCTCCCCTTATCCACCTGATGGCTCTCTCCTTCTCCCTCCACACCTGACTGGCCTGCCTTCCCTACCCACCTTTCAGGTCTCTTCTCTGTGATGCCAGCTTGCTGATAGTTACAGTGATATCCATTTCCAGGGCCCACCAGACAGAGAAGGCTATGAGGTGAGGTTTCTCCCCATCATGCTCTCTTCTCCTGCCACAACAGGCTGCCTTCCTGCACAGACCCAGTCACAGGGCCTGCCAATTGCCAGAGGCTCAATCAACAATCGAGATAAATCTGACAGGGAACTGATATGGGCTGCCTTCGTTCTGAATGAAGGGGAAATTCACAGAATGTGAAATCAACCGTTTGTTCCTCTAGTGAGCAAGCTGTGGGCGGCTCGCTCACACACAGCTGTGCCACCGTTGTGAGACATTTCATTGTGGCAGCCATTTTGCCCTGACTTTGTCACTTTTCATGTGATCTTAATTCTTTCTTTCATCTTTTTAATACCTCAGGAGACTGACCCCAGAACTTCATACATGCTAGGCAAACCTTCTGCTACTGGGCTGCATCCACCCTCCACCCCACCCTCACCCCCATTTTTCTGTAGCTCAGGTTGGCCTGGAACTTCCCATTTAGCTCAGGCTAGCTTTATTATTTTTTTTAAATGATTTATTTGTATTTTAACGTGCATTGGTGTTTTGCCTTCATGCATGTCTGTGTGATGGCATTAGATTCTCTGGAACTAGAATTCCAGACAGGTATGAGGTGCTGTGTGGGTTCTGGGTCCTCTAGAAGAGCTGTCAGTGATCTTAACCACTGAGGTGTCTCTGCAGCCCCTGACCGGCTTTAAATTCATGGAGATCATGACGCTGCTGGCTTCTCAGTGCTGGGATTATAGGCATCATCTCTAGGCATAAATCTCTCTGAATTTCTCCTCCCTTCCAACCCTAGACCGATTAAGTCGGAAAGTCTTCCCCACAGTGTAACAGAAGCACTCAAAATGCTCCCCCAGGGCTAGAAGATTCCTTAGTTCCCGGAAATGCCTGTCACAAAAGCAGGAAAATCTGAGTCTGATTCCTAGAACCCACCTAAAAAGAGAAGTCCAGGATCCAGTCCTACTGGAGACAGGAGGATGGCTGGGACTCCTGACCAGTTAGCTCAGCCTAATCAGGAGCTCCAGGTCAAGAAAATCCTTTGTGTTTAAAATGATCTCATTGCATTTATTCATCCGTTTATGGTTGTGTGAGCCGTGGTTTGCATCTGGAGGTCAGAGGACAGCTTGTGGGGGAACAATGGCAGTGCTTCAGGGCTGGTTGCAAGTGCCTCTCTCTGCTAAGCCCTCTTCTTCCTCTCTCCTGTGTCTCAGGAAAGCAGGGTTGGTTGGGGTCTGGGGAGAGGGTTCACCAGCAAAGAAACTGGCTGCTCTTCTAGAGGATGCAGGTTTGATTCCCAACACCCACCCACATGGCAGCTTACAATTGTCTGTAGCTCCGATTTCAGGGAATCTGGTCTCCTTTCCTGGCTTCTGCAGGTACCAGGCACACAGGTTGTATACACACACACACACACACACACACACACGCACACGCACACGTACACACACACACATGTGCATGGGGATGGGGAGTAAATCTTTAAAAGGAAAGAAAGAAAGAAGAGAAAAAGAAACTGAGGAGGGACATCTGAGGAAGATCTCTGGCTTCTACGTGTGCACACATGCACAAATGTGTGCCTGATCCCACCTCCCCACCCACCCACACCCCATACACAAAAGGGAAATGAGAGAGCCATGGGGGCAAGGTAGGCAGATCAGGCTTCCTACCCGTGCGGGGTACCCCACTGCCTCTCCTGTCCCCATCCCGACAGTGGGGGATGAAGGAGACAGTGAAGAGCAGTGGCTGATTCTCTGCTCGCTGCTCGTGACTCTGCCTGAGACAGAGTTGGGACAATCCAGGGTGACCGGGCTCTGTCATCCCACACTTCCAGCCGGTCTCCCTTCCACCCACAGGAATCTTTCCTTCCCTCTGGCTCCTAGCGGGGGGTTGGGAGGGAAGAAGACCCAATTTATTTGGCAACAAATAAAGAGCTGCCCGATTAAGAGTGGGGGGAGAGTTTAAAGGAGGAAAGATACGTCGGCTAATGCCATCTCCCGCGTCTTTATATTCTGAAGCGGATCGTTCTGGACGCGGGCAGAAGGCCTGATTTAATATCCTCATGGAAAATACTGCACCTGATCCAATTACCACGGGAATTTTGATACAGTCAGCAGTCAAGATGAAAGATTCAGAGACACACACCGCAGGAGTAAACACACAGACCGAATTACCCACGCTCCTCCGGGACGACTTAGGAGGCTCGGGTCGTGGTGAGGGCACCTCGGGCCAGACCAGGGGGGCTCCGTGGAGGCCGGATGCACAGCCCCTGCCCGGCCCTCCCCGGCATCCTTGAGACCATCTATGTCTTTATCTCCCACGCAGCCTACCACTCGGGAAGTCCTGAGATGCGGCACTGGTGTGATGTGGTCCAGCCTGGTCCTCTCACCCTTTCCACTCCTAATTGGTACTCCATCTACCCACCCATGCCAAGACCGAACAGGTTTCACCCTCATTGTCTGGGTACTCATGGTGTCCTGCTGTCCTCCAGGAAACAAGTGTCTCTCTACTACTCAAATCCTTGTTGCCTCTAGTTTGGAGAACATTCACCTTCCAGGAGTTACCGTACCCACTGGGTCCCACAATCTGTCTGCCTTCCCCAACAGCCTTTCCTAGGGCTGTGGTTCTCAACTTGTGGGTCAAGACCTCCTTGGGAAGGGCCAAACAACTCTTCCACAGAGGTTGCCTGAGACCATCGGGAGACACAGATATTTACATTATGATTAAATTTACAGTTGGGGTCACCACAACATGAGAGGCTGTACACTAGGGTCACAGCATTAGGAAGGCTGAGAACCATTGCTCTAGGGCCTCTTGCTTCTGACTGTTTATGGTTGTGGCTCCCCCATGTTGTCTTGGCTGGATACACACATCCATGAGCCTAGGTTACAGGGGAACAGACTCTGTTTTTTTACCTTTGGATGTTCCTACCCACTCCTGGCCACACTTCCCAGCCTTCAGACAAGGCCAGCCCCCCTAAGGCTTGACTCCACCCTTTGTCACATAATTTCTACTGCTGTCCCTCAAGGTCTGTGTCCCCTGCAGGGCTTGGACCACAGAGAAGTCAGCAGGGCCAGAAGCAGCTTGTGCCTGGATGTCTCTGCAGACTCTGGACGAGATCCTTGTCTGCTTGAGCCTCAGTTGACTATTCTGTAGAATGGAATAATTAGATCCAGTTGGCAGAGGTGAGGGAGCATGACTGGAGAGACTGAAGCATGATGGGATACATAGAGAGTACTCGACAGACCAGCTGGTGAGTCAGATCGGTGCTTCGTGGTTCTACAAGGCTTGAACTCCTCAGCCGTGACAGGGGTCAGGAGGGAAAGAACTGGTTATCTTCTAGACTCGACACAGCCATGTCTATAGCAAACACTAGATCAGCTTTGGCGTTCAATCCCCCGCCCCCGGCCCTACAGTCACCCCCCTGCCCTTGCCCCTCCTCCACCCCTCCACCCCCACCCCCATACCCCACTCCCGCACAACACTCAGAGTCTTGGTTGCTTCCTGAACATTGTTTGGGCTCCAGAAACCTCCCCACTCCCCACTGTGGTAGAGTGAACGAGGCCCGCATAGGCAATCTCTGACAAAGCCTTCATCAGAGCCCCACTTCTGCCCCACACCTCTTGTCAGGACATCCAGCATAAAGCTCTGAGGGCTTATATCTTGGGACTGAACCACCAGATATGGTGTAAACAGTAAGGATACAATTTTTGTTTTGCTTTGGAGACGGTTTGCTTTTTTTTTAATTATTGAATAGACTTTGTTTCTGATAGACTTTTTAAAAATGATTTTATTATTTTTCAAAGGAAGTGTTTGCCTAGCATGCACCAGGGTCTGGGTTTGATCCCCAGCACCACAATAAAAGAACTAAATAAAGTTTATGTTCTCAGTGCTTAAAATATCACAGCAACATTCCCATTCCCTGGGCCAGGGATGTATCTCAGCATTAAAGCACCTTCCTAATGTGCACCAATGCTCACATTCATAGAAACTTAATGGAAGGATTGTATTCTTTTATATGTATGAGTGTCTTGCTTGCATGTAAGTGTACTGTATACATATATGTATTATGCCATGCATGTCTGTGTATCACATGCATACCTGGTACCCTCAGAGGCCAGAAGAGGGCACTAGATTCTCTGGAACTGGAGTTACAGATGGTTGTGAGCCACTATGTGAGTACTAGGAATCAAACTTGTGTCATCTGGAAAAGCAGCCAGTGCTTTTAATTATTGAGCCAAAGCTCCGCTCACTCCTGGGATGGCTCTTATGCACAGAACAAGAGTTCACACAGGCAACGTCGTAGGTTTTAGCATTGATGTTATGTTGATGAACAAGAGTTCACAGGCAATGACGTCGGTTTTAGCATTGGTGTTGTGTTGATGAATGTCACACACTCAGAAGCACCCCTTCTGTAAGCCTGGGGTAGATGCTCCATGGACCGCCTCTGTTGTGCAGTTGGCACACACCAAGCCTCCTTTGAAGAGCTATTAAATTACTGCTCTGCCCAGCTACAAGGCCAACCCGAGATGCTTTGAAACACTTTGAACTTTCTGAATAACCCACATGTGTTTGGCTTTCTAAGTCTCCAGTGCCCGCTGAGAGACCGGCCTGGCTGCTGACCACAGTTCATCCCTGACACTTCAGCAATCTGTGTTAGCAAATGTGAACTCCAGCGCTGATGGTTCATTTCCAAAGACTGCAACTCACAATCCCATGCTTAAAGCAGGGCCAGGTTTCCCAGGGAGACTCGGAGGCTTAGCGCCTGCTTTGAGCATGATTCTCTACAAGTCAATCAATGATGGGGCCACCACGGTCTCATATGTGGCACAAAACATCCACAGGAGTCTCTGGGTTCCCCTGGATGTTTATATTGAACTCTAAGGCTTCTTGGGGTTAGCGATGATGCTACCTTAGCATTGAAATGATCTCACTATTTCAGGGGACTGGAAAGTTACCTTCTTAGCTGATAAATGGTCTTGCTGGCCAAAGTGGACTGGCTGGAAACTACACACACACACACATGCACACACACACACACACACTCACACACTCACACACCCTTTTCAACCATTGCCTGTAAGAATACAGAGCCCCTGTGTGGAGAGCTCCAGGCCAGCCAGTCTTTGGTTTCCCTCCCTGCTCTCATCAGCCTGAGCCCCTGCCCAGGGCTCCTGACTTGATTCACTTGGGCTAATTGACTTACAGCTTCATTCTGCTCTGGTGGCTCTGTAGCTTCTTCTTGGTTGGTTCAGAGACTACAGAGGACATTTAACGACAATGATTGGATTCTGTGGCTCTCCCAGGGCTTCTGTGGCAGTGCTGAGGTCACCCCAAGTACAGGAAAGCATTATTACTCAGAAAGAGGCATGAGTGGGGGACAAAGTGTAAACTCCCAAGGCCATAGGGATGCCTCGTGCTACTTCAGCACAGCATCTGGCCAAAGCCAGCACCATGCATACTCAGGAAGAGAAGGCTGGCTGCAGAAAACCTTGGGTTGGGGGAGCACGTAGGTCTGGGAAAAGCTCCTGCCATCTGTCTTTATGGGATGATTGCTGTAGGCAACTGACACTCTTTCCCTAGTCTCAGAGTTGGAACAGCCTTGAGCAAGCTCTTAATCCTGTCTCTCTGATAATAGGTGTGTGCTCTAAGCAGGTCAGATCTCTGAGCAGGTATGAGTACAAAGCAGCAGGTGAGAGTACAGCTGTGAGTTTTGAGTAGGCATGAGGGCTGGGCACCTGTGAGTATAGAACAGCTGGTGTAAGTGCTGAGCAGGTGTGAATTGTGAGCAGCAGGTGTGAGGGCTGAGCAGGTGTGAATTGTGAGCAGCAGGTGTGAGTGCTGAGCGGGTGTGAATTGTGAGCAGCAGGTGTGAGTGCTGAGCAGGTGTGAATTGTGAGCAGCAGGTGTGAGTGCTGAGCAGGTGTGAATTGAGAGCAGCAGGTGTGAGTGTTGAGCAGGTGTGAATTGTGAGCAGCAGGTGTGAGTGTTGAGCAGGTTTGAGTACAAAGCAGTAGGTACAGCTGTGAGTTTTGAGCAGGCATGAGAGCTGGGCGTCTGTGGGAATAGAACAGCTGGTGTGAGTGCTGAGCAGCAGGTGTGAATGCTAAGCATGTGTAAGTGCTGAGCAGGTGTGAGTTCTGAGCAGCAGGTGTGAGTGCTCCATTGGTTAATGTGCTGAACAGTTACTTGTACTGAGTGACAGCTGTATGTTGAATGGCAGATGTAAGTACTGAGCATGTTTGAGCACTGAGTAGGCCAGGTCCTGTGTTGCTCTGTGTTCATACCAGCCAACAGCTTCCTCTGTGCTCTGCCCATGGGTGCCAGGGGTGGTTCTGTGCATTGTGTACTGAGCACTAACTAGCCTCACAGGAGTGGCTCTCCACACCCTTCTCATTACACCTCACAACACCATGGAGGCGAGCCACAGCATGTCCACCAGTACTGAGGCGCTGAATGATTAAAGCGCTTGGCTAGACTCACAGCTAGCCTGAGTCTGAGAGCTGTGGCAGGTGGTGTGAATGGAGTAGGATGTGACTAAAGTAGGGTATGAACAGAGTAGGGTGTGAATGGAGTAGGGTGTAAACAGAGTAGGGTGTGAACAGAGTAGGGTGTGAATGGAGTGGGGTGCAAATAGAGTAGGGTGCGAGTGGAGTAGGGTAAAAATAGAGTAGGGTGTGAATGGAGTAGGGTGTGAATGGAGTAGAGTGTGAATGGAGTAGGGTGTGAATAGAGTGTGAATGGAGTAGGGTGTGAATGGAGTAGAGTGTGAATGGAGTAGGGTGTGAATAGAGTGTGAATGGTGTAGGGTGTGAATGGAGTAGAGTGTGAATGGAGTAGGGTGTGAATGGAGTAGGGTGTGAATAGAGTAGAGTGTGAATGGAGTAGGGTGTGAATAGAGTAAGGTGTGATGACCCTTGTTCCATTTGTTTTTTCTTTGTGGATTTTTTCTTTTTTTCTTTTCTTTCTTTCTTTCTTTCTTTCTTTTTTTCTTTCTTTCTTTCTTTCTTCTTCTTTTTTTAGATAGGATCTCACTATTGTAGCCCAGGTTGGCCTTGAGCTAGAGATCTCCCTGCCTCTGCCTCCCAAGCGTGCTCTTGGGATAAAAGCAGACAGATAGGGAGCTGCACAGTCCTTGTTAGAGCTGAGCAGACATCCCTTCCCCCTCTAGTCCTCCCTCCTCCCTGCCTCCCTCCCTTCCTCCTGTCTTCTTGCCCTCTCCTTCTAGGGCCTTAAATTCACAATCCACACATGTGAATTATCTACTACAATGTCTGGCTCTAGTAAATTATTAATAAAGTTTAAAAAATGAGGTGTTGTGTGCTCCTCTGCTGCTTGTTGCTCCTGGCCACCCGCTGATAGTGTCTGCAGGTCTCCTGCACTCTTGCAAAGGCTGAGATGAGATTGGGGGTTCTCCGACCTGCCCTCCCAGGCCGGCAGTCACCCCCTCATGGCAGCCATTGGCTGCTCCTGGCCCCACGGGGAGTTTCCTACAAGAGACTGTTAGCTTTCCAGTCCTATTTTATCTGTGTCCTGTGAGCTCCTGTTTCAGATTTTACTTTCCTGAGGTCTGCTGGCTCGGCTTCCTGCTCGGCAGTGTCCAGTGCTGGCTACTCATCAGCGCTACTTGAGAAGACAGAAAAATCCAGATTTCTGGACTCCTCACCAATCCCATGAGCCTGTGCACAGCATTCCTTATATAAGATGTGATGCCTCGTACTTTACGGCTACACTATTTCATTCTTGGTATTGTGACAAAACAGACACAAAGCCACCATGTTAGCCATTTTGTGGTACATGATACACTGGATACATTGACATTAGGCACACTCAGTGTTATAGAAACACCATCTCTGTCTACTTCCAGAACCTTCTAGACACCCACAGACAGACTTAACTGAATAGATAGCTGGTGCCCCTCCCCATGCTCGGTGCCTGGAAACTGCTGACCTCTCCTCATGGCTTGGTGACTTCTGGACACCTATTAAAGATTTATTTGTTTGTTTATTTTATGTATGTGAGCACACTATCACTGTCTTCAGACACACCAGAAGAGGGCATCCGATCCCATTACAGATGGTTGTGAACCACCATGTGGTTGCTGGGCATTGAACTCAGGACCTCTGGAAGAGCAGTCAGTGCTCTTAACCGCTGAGCCATCACTCCAGCCCTGGGCATCTCCTATTAAAGGAATAGCAACACAGCCTTCCCAGTCTGGCTTGTCTGGCTTCTTTTACTCAGCATGATTTTGAGGCCCGTTCATAGTTTAGTGCATGTGACAGTTGGTTTTAATTGTCAACCAGACAAACTCTAGAACAGCTGTTCTCAGCCCATGGGTCATGACCCTTTGTGGGGGTCACATATCAGATATCCTGCATATCATATATTCACATTACGCTTCATAACAGAAGCAGAATCACAGTTATGAAGTAGCAACAAAATAATTCTATGGTTGGGGGTCACCACAGCACAAGGAACTGTATTAAAGGGTCTCAGTGTTAGGAAGATTCAGACCCACTGATCTAGAACCAGCAGGGAAGATTGTCCATCAAGGATTGTCCAGGTGTGGGTACGTCTGTGGGGGGCTTGTCTGATGAGGACAGACCCAGTCTGGATGGTGCCACTTCCTGGTTTGGGGTTCTGAATTACATTAGAGAAAGAGCCCAACATAGGCACCCCTTCTTGGCTCTTGACTGTGGGTGTGGTTAGCTGCTTTGTGGGGGGGCATGTGAAATCCTAGAGAGTGAGTGTGACTGACTGAGCGTGGCAGTGCCCTGCTGCCTGAGACCCACGGGACAGCAAAGCCTTCCCATGGTCCATATGCAGATGTTGACGGTGCCTATAGAAAGTGTCCACAACAGCTTCTTCCTCTTGGATTTTTATAGTGCCTACACGCGTATCATTCATATATATATCATATGTGTGTGTCTGTGTGTGAGTGTGTGTGTGTATGTATGTGTGTGTGTATGTATGTGTGTGTGTATAAGCTCGCCTCAGCTCAGATGTGTCAAACAAACACACTGAGTTTCCAAGCTGTTGGGGCATCCCCATCAGAGGACATGGCCCACTGGATCCCAGCTTTTCTGTGCATGAGTCTTCATTCCCAGTCTCCCCAGGTAGGTCAGTCCCTAAGCTATGTGGATTGCAGTACAGCTTCAAGACCCTACCATTCTCGGTTCTCCAAGTGATGCATTGTGGCCTGGAATTCTGACCCTTTCTGCCCTAAGTCACTTTTCCCCTGGAGAGTAGGATGGTGCCTTAACTCTTTGTTCCTTTTATAGAGCTAAATAGTATTCCACATAAGTATCATGTGTTAAGCTGATGTTTCTTCCTCCTGAATCCTCTGGAAGAACATGTGTCTCTGCTGCTTGTCTATCAAGAAGAACTCTGCCTGGGAGGCGTGTGTGCATGTTTTTGTGTGCTCACCCATCACTCTGTCAGGCACCCACCTGAACATGGCAGCCACACTGCTCCCCATATGCAGTAGGATGCTCAGGTGGCATCACCAGCCATGGTGTCTCGATCCACAACCAGATTGTGTATTTTCCTTTGGCTTTTGCTCTTTGGGGAGTCAGCTGCACAGGTGTGAGTACCTCACACCTATGCCTGGTATTCCAGAAGTCTCAATGCTGCTTGGCTTGTCCCGTCCCAGCTCTCTCACTTCCTCAGATCGTGCAGGGAGGCCAGGCTCCAGAGAACTGCCGTCTGTCCTGTCTTCATCAGTGGAAGCCAGAAGTGCTCAGGCTACGAGCTTTTCTGAGGTCACTGTGCCAGGCCCAGCACTGCCAAGCCTTCTCTGCTGTCAACCCTGACTTTCAGGGTCTCACCCTGCTGGCCTCCTATCCTTCAGCCCCCTGCTAAGAATAATGTTTGGATTTTTTAAAAGTCTCGTGAAAGGAAATTAATCAAAAACGATTGTACAAAGTCTAAGATATTTACTGCTTGGCTCTTTGGAGTTGAGGGGTCCTGTTCAGCTTAGTGGGATGACTAAGAGCAGGGCCTACCAGCCTGGTGGCGTGGCCGTGAGGAAGACTGGAACAGTTTTTCCCAGCTGTGCCTTGCGCAAGGCCTGGGTGCTGGCCTGGAATCACACAGCCCAAGTTCCCCTCAGCCTAGGCTCTGCCTGGGTCCCCAATACCTTCTCTTCCACTCACCCCTCCCCCATCCCAGGAGGAGGTAAAGAATGTGACACCTCAAAGTGGGGCATTAAATTTTAATGGGGGCCGATGCATATTTAATAGGGCTTAACAAAGCGTCCTTAAAGACATCCCAGACAGCCCCTGGGGGCTAAGGGCAGGCTGCTACAAAGGCCAGCCTACCCGCCAAAGCCTGTGCCCCCTCATCTGTCTATGGTGGCATCCTGGGACAACTTGGCATTCCAGACTCCTGCCAGAGCCTAGTGCAGGCCCCGAGTCTCTGAGGGAACTGTCCTTCCATTATTAATATTTGCGAGCTGGCTGATGAGCCCCTGAGGCAGGCGGCCCAGTCATAGTCCTGCAACTGCAGGCTCAGCAGCAGAGCCCTTCTTCCTCACGTCCCAGCTGACATCACTGTTGGAGGTAGAGGGTCAGCTGCAGACATCTGGGTAAGAGAAGAGGCATGGGCAGGTCCCCCTGAGGCTCTGTGATGAGGAGGGTCTGTCTCCATGCTTGACCTATTCTAAGAATACTGGTGTCTTGGATTGGCTGCCAGGCCCTACTGAATCCTACTGGCCTGCTGACTGCTGAGACCAAAGAGTCACACGCGCCCCAGGACTTTCATTCATGGTCCCCGACTCCCAGTCTACTGTCAGACTTACCTTAGATATTCCTGGGGGTCTCAAGGGTCTTCAATGGGGAATGCACCTGTGCTTAGGGGTAGCCCCCTTGCAGAAGAAGCTCCCCCAACCCTGGTTACATGATGCACAAGGACAGCCCTGGGCCTTCCACCCCACACCCTGGGTGGACAGACAGCAGGACATAACACCAGTCTGCACCTGCAGCTCATCCGGGCTATGTCCACGCCTGGGTGACTCGCTGACTCCCTGCTTCCCCCATGGGACTCTTCAAAGTCCACCCTAGCTCAGTAGGTCCACCCGAGGCTTTACCCGGACTCCAACCTTGAATGCCTGCTCAGAACCTCTCTTCATAACCACTTCTCTGACACCCATAGCTGGCATTGTTCCTGCTCAGACCTACTGACTCTGCACCCACTCCCACACACCCCACGCCCACACCCCCGCACACACCCATACACCTCCACACCCCCACACACCCCACGCCCACACATAGCCCCACACCCATCCCCACCCACCACCCCCACACACCCCCACATACCCCCACACCCCCACACTCCATGCCTACACCCCCACACACCCTCACATCCTCACACCCCCATACCCCATGCCTACACCCCCACCCCCCCACCCCCCCCCACACACATCCACACACACACGCACACACACACACACCC
>NW_021620941.1:2421709-2440382 GCF_004785775.1 Grammomys surdaster
CACACACACCCACACATACCCCCCCACACACATACCCACACACATCCACACACACACCTACACACCCACCCACACCCACACATTCACACACACCCACACATCACCACACACACACACACACATACATACCCCCCCCACACACACACCCATGGGCCCATGACCATCACCTGTCCTGACCTCTGTGCAGCTTCCAGATAACACCAGTGCATCAAGTCTCTAAGTCTCTGGCTCTCTCTGAAGGAAAACAAGCCCCTCATTCCAACCCAGAGTGACACTTTGTGATTCCCCAATACCATGAGAGTCTTGGTGTTCACAGAGATGCACAGACCAAGGATTCCACTCTATGCTGGTCAAGGGTCAAGTCCTAAAGCAACACTGGTGACCTTCCAGGGTCCATCCTCAGAATAGTTAATAGACATCTTCTTGTGTGTGTGTGTGTGTGCATGTGTGCATGTGTGTATGTGTGTATATAAGTGCATGTGTTTGTATGTGTGTGTATGTGTATGCATGTGTGTATGTGTATATATTTGTGTATGTGTGTATTTGTATATGTGTGTATGTGTTTGTGTATTGCGTATATGTGTGTATATCTGTATATGTGTATGTGTGTGCAAGTGTGTGGTATGTGTGTGTATGTGTTTATGTGTGTATATGTATGTATATGCACGTGTGTGTGTGTGTGTGTGTGTGTATACTTGTAGAGGTCAGAGGACAGCTTCAGGTTTCATGTGCCAGGCAACATCAACCTTTTATTTTTAAGAGACGGACTGTCTCACTGGCCTGGAATTTGTCAAGTAGGCTAGGCTGGCTGAGCAGTGAGACCCAGGCATCCACCTCTCCACCTTGCCCATTGGGTTCAGAGACTCAAAATTCACTGATTAAACTATGTTCCAAGCCCCAGCATGTGCCTTCTCCCTTCCATCACCTGCCTCTGCCCAGCAGGCATAGCCACACAGCCGGCTGGGCTAGCACAGGGGCCTGATCTACATAGAATCTTAAGACTGCCTGCTTCTGTTAAGAGAGATGATTCTATGCCATGGACAGACCTGGGTGTTGGGGCCAGAGATGTAGATCAGCACTTGCTTGGCACACCTGAGACCCTGATTGAATCCCCAGAATAAGAGAGAGGAGGTGGGGGGAGAAGGGGAGAGAGAGAAAGAGAGAGACAGAGACAGGGATAGAGACACACACAGAGAGACAGAGACAGAGAAATTGCACAAAGAAGCACATATCTGTGCCCATAGCCTCTGGCTCTCCGAAGTGACTTCTGAGGGACTACATTGTGTAGCTACTGTACTTTGAGGGGACTCAAGAAGCTGGGCGTTCAATCCTGGTACTCAGGGCCAGCCAGGACTACAGTGAGTCCCTGTCTCAGGATTCAAGGTAAGTACATTTATAAAGATTCAGGAAGCAGATGAACTTCAATAGTTCAGAAAGGGGCCAGTGAGATGGCTCAGGAGGGAAAGATGATTGCTGCCAAGACTGGAGGACTTGAGTTCAATCCCCAGGCCCCACATGGTAGGTTAGAAGTGACTCATGGGACTTTACACAGAGCCATATCTTGCTCGTGCTCCCCCTCCAAACAAACAGATACAGTCAAAAATTTAGGCTCAGAAAGTTGTAAGTTTCACAAGTAAAACAGCAAGCAGTCTCTGGGGAGGAGGGCCTTTTTGGGGCAGCTGCTGGGCATAGGAAGGTACCACCCAGGCTGTGGTCACCCACACGCCTGTGCTCATGGCCAGTCAACTCACTGGGTAGCCTGGACAGACCTGAGTGGAGTCATAGTTTTGGTCTGTTACCTACACTGTATCTGATGTGAACAGGAGGTTATTTGTGTCTCCCCAGGAAAAGTCACAGAGCAGTAGGCAGGGGAGGCTGAGGGAGGAAACGGAACACCAAAGTGACCAGAGCAACCCAGACCCTTCACGAATGGCAGGCCCAGAGCTGCTCTGCTGCTTTCTGCCCCCCCTGCATATCTCTCTGTCACTCTTTCTCCTTTCTTTCTTTTCTGGGGGGGGGGGAGCTCCCAGATGATACCTTGTTTGAACAGAGCTTCACAGTTAAAGCTATGCCAGACACTTCCTTTGACAGATGGGGACAGGATATACAGGACAGGAAGGTTCCTCTGGGGCTCAGGCATGCCCTAGACCAGTGGGACCTTGCAGTACAGGGGGTTCTGCTACCTTAGGAGCAACTTGTCACATCTGGGTCATTGCTCAGAAATAACTGGGTGTCCTTGCAGCTCCCCAGCCCCCTTTGTGTTTGCAGCCCCTCCCTGGCAGCCCACGCCCACCCTCCAAGCTGGTGCTTCCAAGCTTACATG
Organism: Grammomys surdaster; assembly: GCF_004785775.1. Taxonomy (NCBI): domain Eukaryota; kingdom Metazoa; phylum Chordata; class Mammalia; order Rodentia; family Muridae; genus Grammomys; species Grammomys surdaster. Next base: position 2,424,033 of record NW_021620941.1, read on the forward strand.
TGAGCCATGTTTTCAATTCCTTTACCATTCGTTATCTTGTTAAAAAAATATATCTCATTCTTCCAACCGTCCTGGGAGGCCTGAGAGTCCATGTCTAAGATGCTCTGGTCCCCAGACCCTATTCAAGATTCTCAGTGTTGGAGGCGGCTACTCTGCATCTGGGGATGGGTGGGTGCCTGGCCCAGGGGCCCGGCCACTCAGGCAATGGGGTCACCCTGGCCTCAGGACTCGTGGCATGGGAAGGAAAGGAAGTCTCAGTGCAGGGCCCAGTGCTATCTTTTGGGGTCCCATTCGGAGAACTTAACCCACATCCTCCTGCCCAGGGACAGCTGTTCGGTGGCGGCCATCTCGGATCAGATGAATCAAGACTGCCTCATAGGAGGGCGGTCTGTAAACTGTGACATGCTAAACAGTCCGCTCTCTCTTCCTTCTGTGGCTGAGTGCCCTCTCCTCCCATAGGGCCACCAGCCTTGGTGCTCAGACTTGTTTTGGAGCCTCTATAGACACAGGGTGGGCATTACCTGGCAGACTCGAGGTGGTGGTAAGGAGGTTGGATAGCCCACTCTACTGGCCACTTTGATCTGGACAGCTCAGAGCCAAATTGTGAGCATTAAATGGAGCAGCCTGAACCTTCCAGAACAAAACAGTCACATCTACTTTCAGTCCCATGCACAGTCAGTGTCCCTGAAACCTCCCCTTCTGCGGGGCCTCAGGAGTGGGTGCCCACGCTCCACGGCAGGATGGCAGGGCCTTGGTCAAAACTTAGCCCGTCCCCTCGCAGGCTCCTCTGAACCTCCAGTCCCAGGAGTGGGGGGCCAACCGTGGTTTATTCCATTTGGCTCTTTTATGAACCTTCTGAAGTTCATAATTTATGGGGACTGTAAGGGACAGAGTGTCAGGTGGGAGCCATGAGCAGCAAACCTAGGCCAAAAATAGGCGCTTACCTCATAATCAGGCCCCACAGGTGGCCCTGAGCTGGTGTGGCTCTGGAGCCTGGTAATCAAGGAATTAATGCTGGGCCTGTGTGAGTGGGCATGCTTCAGCTCTGGTACTGACTGTTCAAGGGTGCAGATTAAGTCTGGGAAAGTATCTGGTGGTCTCTGCAGAGAGCAGGGCACGGAGGCTTTGTGGAGAGGGGTGGGAGGAGGTAGAGATGGTGCAAATGGAGGTGAAGGCGGGGAGGGCAGGCATGGCGGTGGTTATAATGGTGACGGCAATTAGTGCGCATGATTGTGGTAAAGGTGATGGTGGTGGTAGTGATGGTGATGATGAAGGTGGGAGTGAATGGGATGATGGTGGTGGTGGAGAGAGGTGGATGGTTGTAGAGGAGGCAGTGATGAGGGGTGATGGCGATTTGGGTGACGGTGTGTGTCTTGTCAGGTGGTGAGGGGGGTGAAGGTGCGTATCTTAGGTTTCTATTGCTATGCTAAAACACCATGAACCAGAGCAACTCGGAGAGGAAAGGGTTTATTTCAGCTTCTAGTTCTACATCCTAGTCCATCAGTGAGGAGAGGCAGGGCAGGAACTCACACAGGGCATGAACCCTGAGGCAGGGGTTGCTGCAGAGGCCGTGGAGGAGTGCTACTTACTTACTGGCTTGCTCCTCAGGGCCTGCTCAGCTTGCTTTCTTATAGCACCCAGGACCACCAGCCCAGGGATGGCTCTACCCATGGTGATCTGGGTTCACTCACATCAATCGTTACTCAAGAAAATGCCCTCCTGACTTGCTCACAGACCAGTCAGTGGGGGCATTTCTCAGCTGAGGTCCCCTCCTTCCAAATGACTAGCTTGTGTCACATTGACATAGAACTAGCCAGCACAGTGAGCGAGGGGTATGAGGATAATTGTAGCCCTGTACCTGGCAGGCCCACGCTGTGGAGCCAACTGCTGCATCTCATCTTCCGGCTACCCAAACAGGCTTGCCCTATTGTTCTCTGTCTGGTTTTTGGTTTTGAAATCTTTATCTAAGGATAGATAAGCGGAGACTTTGAGAGATGCTGTCTCTTGTCCGTGGTCCTTCAAAGCAGCAAAGCTGGCCCAGCACCCAGGCCTGTTGCCTCCGCTGCTCTGGCCCCCACTTCAGGGAAGCAAAGGTTGGTCAGCCAGAGGGATGCACCATAGTCCTGTCCATTTCATAATTGACACCCCGCCTGCCCAGCCACTGTGTGAGCCTGTGCGCACTCGGCAGCCCTTCTGCACAGCGGCTTCCTGTTTCTTAGCTCTTTGACTTCTGTAAGGAAGCTGATTGACAGATGGGGAAACTGAGGCCAGAGAGAAGCTATAACCTAATAGAGGTTACAGAACTCAGATGAGGAGGTCACTGACCTGCCCAGGGTGCCTGACTCCTGGGTTCTCCCCTGGCCTACCTGGAGCCTCCAGCTGCCCCCTCATGTTCTGGGACGGGGAAGAGTACCGTAGGCAGGTGGAGTCACTCTCCTGAACATAGCACTAGTCTCTGTCTGGATTCCAGGAGGAAAATGACCCTATGCTCCTCCTATTGTCTCTGTGGTGGGGCCTCCAGGCAGGGGGACCCAGCTGGGCTATAGTCCCCAGTGCCTAAGCTGCTGAAGGAAATGTGAAAAAAAACAGAACCAGATGCCTCTCTGAATGCTCCTATCTCCGAAGGCTGGAGCTCCCCAAATGCCTGTACTTCCTCTCTCTGCCTCCTGGCTGCTGTCACCAGCTCCCCATCCCGAAGGTGACAGTCCCCAAGACAGGACCTTCCCAGCCAAACTCAACAGCCATGGGGCCTGTGGTTCCCCTAACTCCCAAATTGCTCACACTCACTGCCAGGGCTCTGCTGGTGACTCAGACTTCCACCTCCCCAGGGAGCTACACTCCTGGCCAATCTACCCATCCCTGTGTCTGGCCCTAGTCTACCTGATAGGCCTCCACCTGCCTCTTATCTTCTCCTAAGAAGCCATGGCCTTGGCCAGCCCCCAGAGACCTCCTGCAGAGGAAATGAGACCCAGCTGTGCTGGAGAAAGGTGACTTTTGTCACCTCCTGAGCTCAGTGGTGCAGCAGAGACAGGGCTGGGTCTCATGAGGATCCTGCTGCTTTGCCCATTGGCTTGGAGGAAAGTCAGGTCCCCAGGCAACAAGCTGAGGTAGAGGTCCAGCTCTGTGCCTTGAAGACCCTCGCTGGGCTCCCTGATGGCGCCCTCCACAGCCTTGATCCCAGGGTCTCCTGAAGAAGGAGCTACGAAGGGGCTCCCCCGGGCATCCTGAAGGCCCCTGTGGGCCTCAGTTTCCTATGTGGATGTCAAGAGGACTAAGCTGGCTGGCTGTTAGAGCTCTTCCTGTTCTGACATTGCAGGAATGGAGAACAGCCCCCACCCCTCCTGCCCCACCGCAACCCCATCTCCATCACTAAAGGTAGAAGAAAAATAAAAAACCCCTCCACCCACCCCATCTAATCCTTTGCCGGCTTATACCACGCAGCTCAGCTCTCTCTCGCTCCTCTGGGGGATGATGGAAATGTGAATTTAAATAGAGTTATGTTGAAAGAACATTACCTCGCATGGTCCCAGCAGGGAGAGGTCCTGCCGAGATGCCGAGGCGGCGGGGTGAGGCCGGCTGTTTATGAACAAGGCCAGCACCTTTGGACAATTACAATCAGGACAGCTTGATTAGCCCTCCTTCTCTCACCCCTTCCCATGAATCTCTTTAATAGCTAGCTGCTTTCTTTTGGGGCGCTGGGGCCTGCTGCTGGGAACTAGCCACGAGTAGATAATCTCCAGGTGGTGTCGGCATGCCATTGGCTGCTAACCCAGACTTAGCACCAGCTTTCTGGGCAGCTGGTTCCCCAGCCTTGCGGGGTGACCATCGGCCCGGGACAGGATTAACATGGCTGTCTGCTCTGAGCTAAGTCTCCAGACATAGAGCTCTGGGCAGAATGGAGTGGCTGTTATGAGCTGGGGGCACCCAGAAGGCCCTTCTCCCAGCGTACAGCCTAAGCCTGGATCGGCCCATACTACCTGAGTGACAAGGAGAGGACAGAGTCAGCTGCCTCTCCTGCTGGCTTGGATGATTGTGGGGAGGGCAGAGGGAGACAGGATTGTAGGACAGTCTTCTTGGAGGTATCTGGGTTGACTGGGAGAGGTAGCAAGTTGCAGCTGGGCTTGTCCCCCGGGGGTATCCCTTCAGCCTGGAGTTCACAGCAAGCCCCGAGGGGATGGTCAGGGGCAGAGTAGAGTTGGTATACTCCAAGAGACAGGGTGGTTAGAACTGAGCTCTAGGGTAGTCACACAGGGAGCCGGGGTGGGAGCTCTAGGAGGAAACCAGACAGGCAGCAGGAGTCCTGCAATTCCCACTGGCAGATACCAGCTCTTGCAGGTGAAATCCAGGCCACCAAGATGAAAGGAGCCTGCTGAGGGGTACAGTTCCAAGAGGTACAGTTGACCCCAAATCTAGTGGTGGTGGTGGTGATGATGATGGTGATGGTGATGAAGAAGAAGGGGTAATAATGCTTGTGTTGGTGATGGTGACGATCAAGCTGCTGCTGAAGGTCGAAGATGGGATTTAGCTCTAGACTCCGGGGCCGTCTTTCCTGCCTCCTCTCCACCCCCACAGCAGCAAGCTGCATTCTCCATGTGAGGACAACACTTGTGACACCGTGGGGATGGGGGGAATGGGGAGAGTTGGTCCACAGGGAGGTGCTCTGTGACTGGGAGTAGATGAAGTCAGACCTCATTCATTCATAATCAAGCCCACTGTGTGCTAGGACAAGCATAGTCCCTCACAGCCCTGCTTCCCTGTGGCCTCAGGGCAGCCCCAGCCTAGACTGCAGGACAGGCCTGAGATGTCAGGATAGAGGTTGCACCATGTCCATGGGTGCAGAGAAGGCTGGAGCCTTCCCACCAACCCTGGGCTCCAGACACTGTGGGAAAGAAATCCTGAGGTTGCAGAAGCAAGGCCAGGCTGGGAGAGGGGATGGGGTGTCTTAAAGACCGGCTTGCCCTCTGACTCGGTAATTCCCTTCCTGGGAATCCATCTAAGGGAATAATTAGCGAGGCGAACCGAGATGCATGGGGGTGTTCACCGTGATACAGGCTGTTCACGGTGCATTGTTTATCAACAGCTACCAAGTGGAAATAAATGTCCAAAAAGAAGTGAGATTTATAAACACGGGGAACTCTGCCATTCCAACGCTGGAGGCAGGCCACGCTTTCGGCGGGTCCCCAGGTTCCCTGGGTGGCCTCTTGAGGCTTCTGTTCCCTCATCTGTAGATGGCACACATAACCTTACTAAGAGATGGCTTCCTTTGGAGGGTGAGCTAGTTAGTAGCCATGAAAACTCAGCTTGGCTCAGCTCCGGGTACCTAGAGCATCTTCTGGACACATCCCCTACAGTCAGCATCAGACTTGCAATTAGACAGGAGGTTTCGGATACTGGACATGGCACCATCAGAAGCTCCTACTCAGATCTCCCTTGTTTTCCTGCTGACCCGGACACAGCCTTCTGAAAGGTCTTTGGTGGGCCACATAGATGTCTCTGAGGACAAAGGGAGGGACTGGCTGCAGAGCCTGGTGACCTGAATTTGACTCTCAGAATCCACACGGTGGAAGGGGAGAGCTGGCTCCCAGAGTCATTCCCTGCCTTCGACTTGTGTGGAGCACAGTGCACATATGCATGTACATAATGCACACTAGACGTGCACACACACACAAGCACACACGCACACACACATGTGCACAACAAATAAATAAGATGTAATAGGAAATTTAAAATAAATCAAATAAACACGTGCTTTGACAAGCTTTAGAACATGGGCCCTTCGTCCAGCTGGGTAACGCAATGGGCATATGTGGCTAAACACGAACCACCTCTGCTCAGCCTGAGGGCACCGCCTTTGCACTAAGGACACAGAAGCCACATGCCCCCTGACACAGACCTGGGCTGGTGTCAGGCCATGGTTCTAATGCTGGTTAGATCACAATTCACTGCTGGTGGCAAGGAGTAGGTGACGTAGGCCAGTCGTGGGAGCTTCAGAGCTGTACATACCAGAGAGATCTGCAGATGACCCCAAAGCACTGAGGTCAAGGGGGACAACGCCAGGAGGAAAATCACGGGCTCAAGCCTACAGGAACCCAAAAAACTAGTCAGCATTGCCTCCCGTAAAGGTGAGATCTGAAGGGGTCTCCAAATCACCCAGCTTCTACCTGTCTGTGACTCAGGGCTGCCCCATGGCCAGCGTGCTGTTGCATGTTTTGATGTGGTCTAGAACGGCAAGTCCTCACAGAGCTGTATTCCCACAGGCCAGAGGTCTGACAACACAGGCTGCACTGGGCTGTGGTAAATACTGATGAAATGAGCTGCTGTTTTCCTGTCTAATCCCTAGGGGCTCACGCTGACACGCCCTCCCTGGGCCTGTGCTACACAGGCCCAGATTCCTAAGAAGTTTCTGTCTGAGAGTGTAGTGTGTAGTCTCCAGCAATGTCTGAAAGCATGCGTGAGACGAGAAAGCTAGAGAGACAGCTCCAAGAACCGAGGGGTCGAGGGGTTGGCTGAAGTCTCTGTGAGGTTAGGAGGTTGTTACTGAGCTGTGACACCTGTCACTCCAGCTGAGGGTCTGAGCGGGGCTCAGAGCACCAGCTCCCAACTCCAAGGCCAGTGGGGAGACAGAATCCAGCCAGCCACGCTTGAGTAATTGTTCCCATCTAAAGGATGGAGACACAGGAAGGGACCGTGGGGCTTGGAGTCTCCCCGAAAGCGGGAGTATGGGTGTCCAACTACACAGGAAAGAAAAGAGGCAGCCCTGGGGAGGGGACCAGTGCTGTGCTCTCGGCGGTGAAGGGGGCTGGGCACTGAGGCCCACAGCACTGGAAGATGACTGACATACCCTTCCTTCCCTCTGACACTGTTTCTGAGTGTTGACCCATGCGTCAACCTCCTTGGAGGCACAGTGACAGCTGAGCTGCCTGCCCTGCCGCTGCACTGAGACCAGCCCTCTGGCAGGCAACACTGAAAGGGGGTACCCAGGGAGGCAGAGCATCCCCTGGGGACAGACACCCCTCCCTTCAGTCTAAGGTTCCTCACTGAATGAGGCTTGCTGGCCTGCTGGACATGGTATGATGAGGACAGAATGAGGGAGCCAAGGGACAGAGTGACAGACTCACCTGGGAGCACATCACCACCCAGACTGGGAGCATATCACCACCCAGATTCCCACTGAGCAGTGGGGAAGAGAACCATGTGCCTGGAGTCCACACTTTGTGGACAGAGGTGAGTAGTGGAACAGCCACCAGGACAGTGATTTGGCCAGTTCTTTTGGAGTTAGACCCTCTCCCATTCTACAGAAACAGACCAGATGCCCACCAACACAGGGTCAGCAGCAGCAGAGCCACAGATGGTGCTACGGTCAATCAAAGGGGCCCAGGCAAGGACACACAGGGATGAACTGTGAGGGCCAACAGTAAGCAAAGGAAATTGGCCCTGGGCTGCACCACAGGTCTCATTCCAAGTAGTTAAAAGGCCAAACAGGGCTGGGCTGGGCCTCCATGACACAGCACTCACCTAGCATGCAGGACGTCCTGGGTTCCGTCCCCTCCTCCACACAGGACAGGCATGGTGGAACATTAGGCACTGGGGAGGTAAAGGCAGGTGAAGGAGAAAAAAAAATCATTCTCAACTACACAGCGAGTTGAAGGCTAGCATGGGCTACAGGAAACCTTGTCCAAAAAAATAAACAGCAAGATGAGCCAAGAGCAGGAATGTTGAATGGAATATGTGACCGAGTAGGAGAACAAGGTGACCTACATGCTGGTGGGCGTGGTGGACAAGACTCCTCTTCAGAGCTACAGATTTGGAACAGGGGGAGATGGCTCAGCAGGTAAGAGATCAGGCTGCTCCTACAGAGGACCGGGGTTCAATTCCTAGCACCCACTCGGAGACTGGCTACCATGTGTAACTCCAGATCTGGTGGATCTAATGTGCTCTTCTGGTCTCTGCAGGCAGTGCACACACATGCTAGCAGAATATCCATCCACGTAAAATAAAAATGAATAAATCTTTATTAAAAAAAAAAAGACCAACCTGCACATTTGGAGTGAGGAACTGTCTCTCACTGAGTAATGTGCTTGCAAGTGTGAAGACCTGAGTCTGAGCCTCGGACCTACATAGAAACCTGAGCAAGATGTTGTGTGCTTGTAATCACACTGGGGCGGCAGAGCTGACAGCAGCCTGGGGCTGGGCTCGGGAGCTGCTCCAAGGGACGTTCCTGTGCTGCCTCCCCTCGCCTTCCTCATCAATTAAGAGGGCCGTAGTTAGAGAGCCTTCAGGCCTAAGCAGAAAACTGTGGTAACTGAACCTCTCTAGGCTCAGTTTCCCCTTGCATCCAAAGGGTTAACAGCACCTAACTCTGAAGAGCTCCATCTTCTGGGGTCCTGAGGCAGGAATCATAGAGTAGCACCTGAGGGGTGAGGGCTCAGCCTTCTCTGCTGGAACCTCAGGCAGGCTTCATTTTCTCTCAGAGCCTCAGTTTCTTCATTGAGCAAGCAAAGGGTTCCCCATGGCTCCCTGGCCAGCTAATCTACCCTCAAAGGTGGGCCTCAGGTCCCAGTGAGGACTGTCACAGAAGACCAGGTAGATGAAGCTGGAACAGGGACACTGGAGACTGACCTTTGGTATCTGCTCCCCTCCCCTGGACTCAGGAAAAGGTAAGAAAAGTGACCCCACACGCTGTCCTCTGACTCCCACGCGTGCTCCCCGTGTCACAGGTGCCTGCCCCGTCCCACTCCCCAATACCTATAAATTAAATTAAACAATTTAAAATGAGGACTCTGGAGTCTGCCTGGAGAGCTTAAGTTCTCACCATGATTTTTAAAAGATGAGCAGCCGTCCTCTATGGATTCCCCTCCTCTCTTCCTGTCATGTGGAAATACGGAGGGCACTTAGAGGCCAGCCACATGGCACACACTTAACCGAGCTGGCCTGGGGCATCCTACTTGCTTCCTGTCCTGCCTACTTGGGTTTCCTACCTAGTGGTGGACTCTGCCTCTGGGCTTCTCCGCTCCCAGCTACTTTTTTTTCCTGTTTTCTCTTCTCCCAGCCTCAGGGGTGTCGGGGTCTTGAGAAGCACACCACCTCTACCCTCGGCATGCGCTGGCTAGCTTCCACCCTCCCTCCAGGGTGCTCCACTCTGTTTTCTCCCAGGTCCTTACTTCTCTTGGGTTTCTTGATCATTCCCCCACCTTTTTCTTTTTTTTTTCTTTTTTTTTTTTTTTTTTTTTTTTTACATAAGGACTTCAATGAACCTGAAGCTCGACACTTTGGTAACACTGTCTGGCCACCAAGTCCCAGGAATCCTGTTTCTGCACCCCCGTGCTAGGAAATACAGATGCGCTGCACCCGGCTTTTATGTGGGTGCTGGGATCCTCGTGTTTGCAGAGCAAGCACTTTACCCAGTGAACCATGTCCATCTCCCCAGCCCAGTGACCCTCCAATTTCGACAACTAAATGGCTCATCAGACTCTCTGTCCAATAAAACCCAGCTTTCTTCCTGAGAGAATCTCGGCTGAAATGTTTAAGATGACATATTTCCTTCATGCCCTGTATTTACTGAGCACTGAGTATATCTCAGAGGATCTGGGCAAAGTGCTAGGGACACAGGGATGGAAGGTACAGGTGCCATTCACAGAAGGACTGTACTGTCCAGCTCCCGGATATGTGCCAAGGCCAGCCGTCATAGCTCAGCCTGGGCACATGCTTCTCCAGTAACGGTAACATCTGATAGACTGACCTCAAGACTTGAAAGATGCTGTCCAGTGGACTCAAGGCATGGACACAACTCTCTCTCTCTCTCTCTCTCTTTCTCTCTCTCTCTCTCTCTCTCTCTCTCTCTCTCTCTCTCTCTCACGCACACATGCTACACATATACTTGGTCTCTGCTAATTCTTGCCTTTGATAGCAGCCTCTGGCTTACCATCATGTTGACAAAGCAAAAGTAAAAAAAAAAAAAAAAAGGAAAAAGAAAGGAAAGAAAGAAAGAAATAGATAAATAAATAAATCCACCCCATCACTCGGACTCCCCCATCCCTGCCCAGCTTGGCAGCCCCCACCCACCCCCGCCTTTGTATTATGAGTTGTGTCAAGGTATGTTGGATTCTAAATTAAATGTCAGCCCACTGTACATTTCTGGCTCCAGTGCAGAAAATGAGGCGCTGGCGCTGGAGCCCATCCAGTTGTTCAGCTCCCCGCATCTAACGGAGAGGGTGACAAGCCCACTGAATCACTGCACGGCACCTTCCCATGCCAAGGGGAGCCAGGATGAATTTATTTTTAATGATAAATGTGACTGTCAGAGGTGAGTTGAAACCGCTTTACCAGAAGAGTGAAGTGCCCCGGGCAGCGCAGGGGAGAGGTGGGTGGACGGGGCCAGAAGTCTTGACCTCCTGGCCCACTGCCTCCAGGTCTCCGGAGACAGGCACATTTGACATGCAGCCCACGTTCCGAAGCTCTGCTGCTGCATGCAATGCTCTCTGGGAATATCCGAGACCAGCAAGCACTGAGACTCTCGTGCTCCAGCAGAGCATAGCCCAGGATTCTGGATCTACCAGCTTCTGTGTGATCTTGATCAAGGTATTTAGCATCTCTGATCTTCAGTTGCCTCGTCTTTAAAATGGGCGTATTACCACCATTCACAGGGCTTCGGAGAGGAGATGGTGTGTGAAATCTGTTGATACTCATGGTGTCCTACATGTGAGGAATCCTTACTAAGCTACGACTCGGTGTTAACCACATGGTTTTAGGCTGTTAGGTAAATTATTTAACTGTATTTCTTAGTCCGTTTCACCACCCTTGAATGAATCTAATGATAGCTCTGATCTGTGAGGATGTCTGGGAGAACCCTGCTGCCCCACGCAGAGCTGTATGGAAGGGTAATACTCCAGAGATGGCGGCCACTTCGGCCAGTCCAGAGGCATGTTGTCACTCTAGGCCCCTAGCTACTTTCTCTTATCTCTTCTTCGTCTCTCTTCACTTCTGTCCTCATGTCTATCCTGTGCCCCTCCCTTTGAAGACAGCCAGCAGCTATGATCCCCCCCCCCATTACACTGCAGTGAGGACCTTGGGGAGGGCAGCTACCTTGGGCCAGCTGACAGCTTGTGATTGATGGATCCAGGCTCAGAAGGAAGGGCAGGACCTGACCAGACCCTATCTCTAGAATCTCAACTAAAATTTCCAGACTGTAACTGCCTGACAGTTGGAGTTATCACACTCAGGGGACTTTGGGAACAGGTAGGAGGAGGAGCAGGAGGCAGAGAAGCAGGAAAAGGAGAAGAGAAGAAGAAGGAGAAGGAAAAAAGACAGAGGAGAAGGCGGAAGAGGAAGAAGAGGAGGAAGAGGAAGAAGAGGAGGAGGAGGAAGAAGAGGAGGGAGAGGAAGAAGAGGAGGAGGAGGAAGAAGAGGAGGGAGAAGAAGAAGAAGAAGAAGAAGAAGAAGAAGAAGAAGAACAACAACAACAACAACAACAACAGTAACAACTCTGAATACATGGTGAGTCAGAGAGGATGGATCAGTCACATAGTTCTGGATTAAGTCTTTGTAGTTCATAAGTCCTGGGTTCTGTCTTTTGTGAGGCCCTGTCTGGTCCCTGAGCTGGCTAAAAGGCTGCTTCTGCTAAGGCCAGCATGCTAATCTCAGCCATACTTAGCCCTGACGCTTGGCCCCTATCAGCCTGGTAAAAAGTCACAGCAATGGGGACCGTGTTGGTCTGCTCTGGTGCTTCTCCCAGGAGCTTCTCCTTCGTTAGGTCATACGTCCCTGTGGGGCTGATGAGCCTGTGGGGCTGATGAGCCTGTGTGTGCCGGGTTAGTGAAGTGTACAGAGACTGAGTGTGCTCCTGCCAATCCCGGGACCACCACTGACCCTCCTCGTGTCACCTGAGCCTAGAGCACAGCTGTTGCAGAGTGGTGATAGGACAAGGCCCACAGCACCCCTGTCTGCACCGCAGCAAGCAGGAGAACTGGGGACTCGCTGAGTAGGTGACAGGTCCCAGCAGCGAACACTGCCGGGAGGAACCGCTAGGTGGCCCCCGATTACCTGTCCTTCCACAGGCCCAGAGCAGATGTCCTGAAGGCTACATGCACACACACCTGCTTGTCGAGCTTGCTGTCTTCCACTCAGCTTAGCTTCCCTTGTCTCAACCATCAAAGTGGCGTCCCCTGAACCAAGCATCCCCACCCTAAAGAGGCTGACCACTCTCCGTGTACACCCTGGGACCTTTGAACACTTTCCCCGTTCAGGACCGCCCAGGGTGATTTTTAGTGCACACCTTGCCTGGTGTCAAAATTCTCTCCAGGCACTGCGGGATCAGACTTGGGATCCCTAACACCTGCTTCTTGTGAGGGGCTCGGGGAAACCCTCCTTCTCATCCATGCTTGCTTGCTCAGTGAGGAAACAGGCTCTGAGAGAGCATGAATCCTCCCTGAGGTTACAGCAGGAAAGTCTGAGCCCTCACTCCTCAGATGCGTATGTATGGTGCCTGCCTCGGAACCCCACAAGAGATAGCCCTTCAGAGTGAGGTGCTGTTAACCCGTTAGATACAAGGGGAACACGATTTCCTGCTTAGGCCTGAAGGATCTCCGGGTTATCCACAACCCTCTTAAGTGATGAGAGAATTGGAGGAGGGTGCAGGGCGACACAGGTGCATCCTCAAGGAGTGCACTTCCGACCCCAGCCCAGGGTTACTGGGCAGTAAGTAACTCCCGCAGCTTGCTGGAGGCAAGCCTGCCTGGGACTGCAGGAGACGCCAGCCACCGGTAACACTGGAAGTTACCGGTTATACTGGAAGTGCAAACTATGGGACCCAGTTTCTGGCTGGTGACAGTCTGGGAGGGCATGTGGCCACGGTGCCTAGCTCCAGCTGTGATCCCGGGGACCACTCTGCCTGTGTTAGGCTCGGGCCCCACCCTCACAAGGCCTGCCCCACGCTTGCCAGGCACCTAGAGGGACGAGAAGAGGAACGAAGACTAAGATGGGGCGACAGACTGGAAACCGGTGGGAGAGAGACGACGCCAGTGCCAGGGAACAGCAAGGCGGCCAGAGCGCCCCGGAGCCGGAAAACAGCTTTAAGAAATAGCGGGGGGCCCAGTCGTCTCTGCGGAGCTGGGGGAAGGGCGGCTGGCGGGGCGCGGCGTGGGGCGCGTGGGAGCCACGCGGTCGGAGCCACAACAGCAGCTCGTTAACCGCGCAGATTAAGGACTTTGTCAATTACCTCCGAAGGCTGCTCGGGCGGATTAAACGCTTTAAAAAGTGTTGCTGGTGGGAGGGACAACTGAGAAGCCCCCACTGGTGGCTCAGATCCCTCCTCCCGCGGTTGGGATAGCTCCAAGCCGGCTCTGAGGAGGTGGGGGGGGGGGGCAAGGTGTTGGCGGGGACCCCGGGTGGGCAGATGCCATGGGGGCGTGCAGCATCCCGGCTGCGGAGTCGGGGACTCGAGTACCAGGTGCCAGGGCTGGAGATTAGCGGGCCACGCGCACACTTGCCCCGGGACCTAGAACCCCGAAGCCCCGCAAGGGACACCCGGCCTCCGCTTAGCCCCTTCCTTAGGTGTGAGCCCCGCACCTGGGGACTTAGACGAGTCCCGCCCGAGAGGAAGTTTGCGCGGGGCTCCGCAGGGCGCACAGGTTCCTCGGGGAGCCCGTGGCTGCCCGCTGCTGCTGGCTAGTCCCCCTCACCCCCCAGCGACCGGGCTGGAGCGGGAGTCACTCTTAGAGCCCTCAGGGGGGCGCGCGCGCGTGCCCGGGAAGCCGCGGGGAGCAATAAAAGGCCCCGAGCGTCCCAGACGGAGCCGCGGAGACTGAGCAGGGAGGAAGAGGGCGGAGCGCGCGGGAGGCGCGGGAGCGGGACGCGGGGACGGCGCGGCGCGGGCGGCTCTCAGAGGCTCGCGCCCGCGCTCCCAGCGATCACACGCGCTCACACGCAGCCTAGCTGGCGGCCGCCGCTCCCGGGCCACCGCGGATACCCGGTACCGAGGGGACTTCTTGCGAGTGCAACGCACCCTGCGCACCCCTCGCCTCCTTTGCGCTCGCCCTCGCCCTGCACCCCCGCGGGTCCTGCGGGAAGATGGTCCACGAGCGGTGGAAGACCGTGGGCGGCGCGTCCCAACTTGAGGACCGACCGCGCGACAAACCGCAGGTACCCACGGGCGCGGGGACGGCTGTGGGGGCTGGAGTTTGGGGAGCTTGTGCAGAGCTTAGGGGGAGCACCTGCTCTTCTCCTTCTCTCAGCGGAGACTTGAACTCTGGGCTCCCTGCAGAAGGCACACGCTGCAGCCAGTCCCCACCCCCCACCGGAGACCCCTGTGCTGCTCGTGCAGAGGGGAGAGAGGCCCTATACTTGGTTGTGGATCAGTCCTTCTGTTGGGGACAGCCGACAGATGACCGGCGCGCAGAGTCCCGTTCTCCTACAGCCTCAATGGGGTCCTCCTCACTTGCAATTCCTTAACCTGTGCCGGGCACCCCGCACATCTTTCCAGGCTTCAAGAACAGGACCGGCTCCCCAAGTCCGCCCTCTTTACCCAGGCGCCCAAATTCAACTGGGGAACAGTAATATTAATCTCCTATAAGAAGCCTAGGCACTGTGAGTCTCTGACTTTAAGAACAGGAGAACAAGGCTCAGAGAGGTCCTGCTGCAGCCCGAGGCCACGCAGCCCTATAGGGATTTGAACCTGAGTCTGGCTGATCTTCTCTTCCTACTACCTCTGCAGGAACAGTGAAGTGTCCCGGCTTGGAGGGTGCCCAGGGCTGTGCACTGCAGCAGCTGGGACAGAGCAGGGAGGGGCTGCTGAGGTACTGGGCATCCAGCGTCTGAGGCATTGGGGTGGCCGCAGGACTGCCCCAGGCTGAGCCATCAAGGGACTGGGATAGACAGGCGTATTGAGGAGGCCATTCGCCAAGGAGAGCAGATAATGGGGCTGCCCGTTTTAAATTTTAAATTTCTCCCAGACAGATGTCACTGGGGAAGGAACAGTGAGAGTTTGCAACCAGAGAAGGAGGAGGTGGCAGGGGCGGGCGTGGCCATTCCTCACTATTCAAAGCTGCACCCTGCCTTTCTTTCAGAGTAACACTGGTCTGGCAAGGGGACCAGTTAGCTACAGTTTGCAAAGCTGGATCTTCACAAGTATACACTTCCCACATCCCAGACGAGGATCAGGGAGGTTGAATATGCCCAAGCCACACAGCACATGAGCCCGAGAGAACTCTAGCTTTCTAACCTCAGACAGTTCCATTGCCTGCCTGGGTGGTCTGTCCCCCTTCTTAACTCTTCCTGTCTTCACTATGTCCCCAGGTGGCAGGACCCTTCCTGCTGAGATCTTAAAGGAGCCGTGGAAACCTCAAGGCTTGTCCCCAAGGCTGGTCCAGTCTTCCCTCCTTTTGGTACCTCCTGGGTCCTGACTGCTTGTTATTTGCCTCCCTGGGTCTGATCCCACTTCTAGACCTTTGCTCTCTCACTAGATTGACATCACCAGGCCCCCAAATACTGCACACCCAGGACACCCTACCTGTTCTACAGAGGGTGGGAAAGAGGCCACCTCCTCTTGGAGGCCTCCCTGATTGCCTGAGGTGGGGCTTGGTCCAGGCAGTTTCATTGTTTTTGAAAATGTCTAGTTCTGGCTCTAGTTCTCTGGGGCCACAAATTCCCCCACTGCCCCCTTCCCAGGCTGCAGCCTTTTCCAGAAGCCCAGCTGAGGTAAGGGCCATTGCTGAGGTCAGATGCTTGAAACTCTGCCAGGAGGAGCATGGGAGAGGAGGGGTGGGGGTTTCTGGGAAGTCTTCTATAAATGGGGCTTCAAGGTGTTCTGGGCCAGGGGTGGTCTGTTAGACACTGCTGCCCCTGAGAACCAGCTCCCAGCTGCACCAGGTAGAGCCCAGCTGGGTCTATGTTGGGTATGGGGGCATCAGACACCCCTTCCATCCTCCATGGCCACTGTGAGTTATCATGGCCACATGAGACCAGACATTGAGAGAGTAGGGGGTGGGAGGGAGAGAGGTGTGCCTCAGCTCCCCTGGGGCCGGCTCCCCGGTCTTCTAGTTCTATCTTGATCCCTGACATGCTTATGTTCTTGCTGAAGCATCTGTGAAAGGGCCCAACCATTCTCTCTTCTTCCTCGTGCCACCTGAGCTGATGGGGAAGACCAGTGGGCTTCAGGTGTATTTGTAAACCTCAGAGTGCTGTGCATGGAGAACCAGCCTGTCCTCTGTCACAGCTCTCCTCTTTGCTCCCAGGTGGGACACGTGCAGTTTCTTCCCACTGGACGGAAGACTGTGCTTCCAGGCTAGCCCACACCCTTGCCTGTCCTTCCTTCCTTCCTTCCTTCCTTCCTTCCTTCCTTCCTTCCTTCCTTCCCTC
>NW_021620941.1:2440482-2610491 GCF_004785775.1 Grammomys surdaster
CTTTCTTTCTTTCTTTCTTTCTTTCTCTCTTTCTTTCATTTTTAGTTTGTTTTTTTTTTTCGAGACAGGATCTCACTGTGTAGCCCTGGCTGTCCTGGAACTCACTCTGTAGACCAGGCTGGCCTCAAACTCTGCCTGCCTCTGCCTTCCGAGTGCTGGGCTTAAAGTCGTGCACCACCACTGCCCAGCTGCTTGTCATTTCTTGGTCACACCACCCTAGGTGGCTGCAAATATAGCAGATGAGACAGTGGGGCTAGGCTCTCTGGTAGGAGGAGCAAACTTGTGACCTCTGGAAGCAGATGGAGCAAAGGGGGAGGGAGGGAGGGAAGGAGGGAGGGAGGGCTGCTCCCAGAGCTTAGTCATTTAGCTGGCCTGAGAAGAGCAGCAGTGGCTCACCCTTCCTCACAGTCAGGTATGGCCACTCGTGGGGATCTCCTTGGACCTGCTCTTCCTGGCTGTGTTTCAGAACTGTCTCCTCATTGGATGGATGACCTTGGCCAAGTGGCTGACACCAGCTTCATTAGGGTATCCTACCTGCTCCCTGTACAAGAAGGGTCTTGTGGACCTTGGGGCAGGGAGACGAGGTCCAATGACATTTGTCAGGTGTTCAAATATAAGACTCTGAAACTACACATGGCCTTCCCCTGGGATCTCTGTAAGATGTCACCCTGGACCGTCTCCTTGGAGGGAGTGATGACCTCTTGCTGAGCGGACCCCAAGCCAGCCTCTGGCAGTCAACCTCTCAACCGTGCTTAAGCCTGTGCTTCAGTTATTTCAGAGCTAGAAACATCCCAGAAAGTAAGAAAGCTACTGTGGGAAGTCTTTCCTGGGGTCCAGCTTTAATCCTTGTCCCAATACTTCATTCCATGGCCATTTGTAGAGACCCTACATCACACCAGGAGATGCAGCCTAGGCTCAGGGGGACATAAAATACCCTAGGGACCAACCTACAAGTCAGGAACTGCCACAGGCCATAGTGAATGCCACACAAGGACGCCTTCCCTCACTTCCCATTTACAAGAATATGAAAAGTCACCATCAGATTTGGGGTGAGGGGGAAAGAGACCACTGGAGGTGTCCCCACCCCACCCCTGTCAGCTGTCTCTTGAGTCAGCATGGCCTGCCTGAGGCTCCCAGGCCTGGCAGAGATGGTCATGGAGAGTCACCTAGAGCTATGTCTGGGGAGGGAGCAGCAGAGAGTGTGCACTTGGATCTGGTCATGGCTAAGCTTCCAGTGTGTGGGACCTGGAAGGGGCCAGTGTCCTGTCTGCTCTGTGTTCAGGGCACTGGTGACACTGGTTCTGAAGCAGGGGGTAGAGACGTGGCCAGATTGGGGTGCAGAGCTAAGGCTCAAGTCAGTCATGTGAAGAAGGGCAGGATCTGGGGGCTCTTCACAGACACCTGTGGAAACCCTTTGCCAGCAAAGAGAGTGCCAAGCCAAAGGTTCCCTGGGTAGTGACAGTGCATCTTACAGCCCCTAGGAGTCATTCATGCTGCAGGCAGCATCATCTCTGTTACCTTGCGCCCTTTTAATGGCTGCTCCTAGAACCTTCCAGAAAGCTGGAGCTCCCAGATCTCCAGTGCACAATCAGCAGCACTGGTCTACCCTAAGCACAGCTGCAACCTTTGGCTGAAGCTTCCAGGAGGGAGAGACAGAGTGGTCCTCTAGACACCCTGTCTCCCTGGCCCACAAGAGATAACCTCATTCCAGCTGACAGCCAAGATGAGGCTCTCTGTCTCAGACCCCTGGGACTGGGCCACCAGGGAAAGCGAACAGGAGGGGGTGCATGCCATTTGTGGGGATGGCAGTTATTAGGACCCTTTGGTACTGAACCTTGTCCTCCAGATTCCAAGTTCTCAAGGACTGGTGGCTCCAAGATATATACTGGACAAATGTCACCTCCTGTAGAGGTGTTCTGGGAGGCTCTTGTGTCCCTCCTCAGGCAAAGCCCACTTAGCTTTCCTTTAGACAATGGCTTACTTTTTTTTTCATTTTTATTTATTTTGTGTGGTGCTGTCACAGCACATGTGTAGAGGTTCAGAAGACAACTTTTAGAAGCCAGTTCTTCCTTCCTCCTTTGCATGGGTTCTTGAAATTGAACTCAGGTTGTCAGGCTTACCGGCAAGCCCCTTTACCTGCTGACCACCTCCCAGGCCCTGCCGAGGGCTTCAGAGTGAGCCACTGCTGCTGACCCCTATTGCAGGGATCAAAGACATCCCTTAAGCTGGGAACATGCAAGCCTTCAACCCCATCTCCGAACTCCAGCTTCCGGTTCCTTCTAGGCGCTATGCCTTGTCCTTGGGAGGCTGTGTCCTCCTCCTCCTTGTGTGTGAAGGCTGGGGTGCACCTTGCTCTGCCAGGCCAAAGACTCATTAATAAGCCCCAGCCCAAGGCACCGTGCTGGCTGCCTAGCCCAGGTCCCTTATTATCTTGGGCGATTTCTCTGCGAGGCACGTAAGCCGCAGCCTATAAAAGCGAACAGCTCTTCATCTTTAAGGTTGATCTCTGAAGACTAATTCTCCTCCAGAAGTGAACTGCTCCTTCTTTGAGCTCCCATGCCACACTGGCTCCAAGGGACCCTGCAACTCCCTCCGCCCCCTCCATCTCTGCCTCCTCTGTCCCCACTCCCCTGGGAGGATGTGTGCCCAATCCATCAGGATGAAGTCCTGGAGATGTTGAACCTCCCCATCCCCCGAGCTGGCTGGAGGACCTTAATGCTACAAAAATCAGAGGACACAGCTTGGAGATGCTCAGGGCAAGGTGTCTCCTGATGGCCCAGAAGCCGGTGTAACAGGCATTTAGCTGCCAACATAGCTTTGTCCCTGAATCCCCAGCTTGCTTTTCAGGGAAAGAATGTTGGAAGACATTCAACCCATGGCCACCCGGCCCCCAGTTGTCTTAAGACATTCTCCCCATCCCTTTCCCCCACCATGTCACTTTGCAACTGGGTCTTTGCTCACTGGGCCTCAGTTTCCACATCTCCAAAATGAGTCCAACCACAGCCTTTACAGCAAGCAAGACTTGCTGCGGGCTTCAGGGGCAGGGATGGCGACCAGAAGGTTCCCTGCAGGCTGCTGGCCAGCCTGGGCTAAAGGGCTTGGTTCAGTCTGGGGTTGCTCCGTTCTGTGTGTGCCATCATGGAGAGGAGGTAGCCCCATCTCAGAATCAAAGACTCTAGCTCTGCCAGGAAGTCCTGAGGCTCTGTGGTGCCATCCCAGCTTGTCCCAAAGGCATGGCCTGGCCCACCTGCTTTTCCTGCCTCCATCTATATCCATCCACTTCACAGGTGAGGGTGGACTTACCTGTGCCCACTGGTCAGACTGGGCATGGAGCTAGGGGCCAGGTCAGGTTTCAACCCCATGACTTACCAGGTCCTGGACCCCCAGAAACTTTGTCTTCTGCCTTTGTCAGAGTTCCAAAGGAATCATGCCTACACCAAGGCTGAGAATCAAGTCTATAGACACAAGCAACCCTGGAGCAGACACAGGGTCTGAGCCCCTGCTGATGCCTCCACTGGAGTGGCCCAGAGCCTGGCTTAAGGGATGTCCTGTGAGTGGAAAGATGATGAAATCTGTCTTGAGATGCCCATCAAGAGGGAGTCCCTCCAAGCTGGGGAGAGAGGAAGAAGCAGTCAAGGAGGGCTTCCTGGAGAAGGCAATCCCTTTGCCCTCAGCCTCTGCTGCCAAGAGATTCAGGAGATGGTGTTTGGATTTATGGGAGAAAAGCAGCTTGCTTTACTGCTTTCTCAGTAGTAAAAGCAGTGGGTGTTTTCTATACGGCCAGGAAAGCAAGCCAGCAATCGGCTACACCCAAAAGGTCTTGTCGTGTGTGAGAAAGGGAAGGTGTCCTCCCAATGTGGAGGACACGGGGAAATAACACTCTGGGTGGAAGATAAAAACCACCTCCAGATGCTCTGCGCACATTGATCATGAGATAATAAAAGCCACTAATATTTATTGCAGAAGTGTAACGTGCCCGGCACGGCTCCAGGGGCTTTAATATACTAATTCAGTTAAAGAGGTATCTCCAGTTCAGGAAGCTGGGGGACAGTGTGTGGGAGAGAGTTGAGATTTGGTATAAAGGTGCCTGCCCTCCCCAGAAAGCGGGGACACAGATCCAATCAGAATGCTGTTTCTAATTGGCTGTGTGACTCTGGGCAGGTCCTTGCCTTCTCTGGGTTTCTATTTTTTCCATGTATAAATATTCAGGGGCGATGAGTGACTTGGTAGAATGAGTGGGTCCCCAAGGCCTTTGTTGCTACACAGTCATGGCACCATCTTAAATTACAAGTGACACTCTGGCTTTGGTGTCAGTTGTTACTAAGCCCCTGTTAGGACAGCTTGTGCACGGCCCCATCCTTATAGCGACAGCTCTACCCGTTTTGTCCCTTGCAGCTACATATTGCCTGCTTGGGGAGGCACAGTGCCTGCATTCCCTCAGCCCTTCTCCACAGTGGCCTCAGAGATCCTCTGCCTGCTGTCTGACCTTTGTCCAGTCAGGGCCCTGCTCTAGGAAGAGAGCAAGGTAGAGAGATAGCTCCAAGCAGGGGTGAGGAAGGAGTGTTCTCTCTGTCTGTCCTCTCTGTCTGTCCCTCCCCTGCCCCAGCCTCTTCGCTCTCCCTGCCTCTGTCTCTCTGACCCTGGGCTGCGTACAGCTTTCTTTGGGGTCTCTTGCCCTCCCAGCCTCTTGAGCCTCCCTGGGCACAAACTGGCCTCTAATGCTTTCCTTCCTTTCTCCTGTCTGTCTGTCTGTCTGTCTGTCTGTCTGTTTGTCTGTCTCTGCTATGTCCTGGGCTGATCTACAGCGAGCAAGCTGCAGTTACGTCCTGTGCACGGTGCTCCTGTCCCTTGCAGTGCTGCTGGCAGTGGCCGTCACTGGTGTGGTTCTCTTCCTGAACCATGCCCACGCACCAGGCACGGCACCCCCACCCATCGTCAGCACGGGGCCTGCCGGAGCCAACAGTGCCTTGGTCACTGTGGAGAGGGCTGACAGCTCCCACCTCAGCCTCCTCATCGACCCCCGCTGCCCCGACCTCACTGACAGCTTCGCCCGCCTGGAGGGCATCCAGGCCTCCATCCTTCGGGCACTGAGTGAACAGCAGGCACAGCCTCGGCTGGATGGTGCCCCCGAGCTGCTGGATGCACTGGCTGACCAGCTGCCCCGGCTGCTGGCCCGGGCCTCTGAGCTACAGGCCGAATGTTCTGGGCTGCGCAAGGGACACAGCCTGCTGGGCCAGGGCCTCAGCACCCTGCAGAGTGAACAGGGTCGCCTCATCCAGGTGAGGGTAGGCTCTACATATGCCTTGTTTGTGCGTGGTGCGTGTATGTGTGTGCACGTGTGTGTGTATGTGCATGCGTGCGTGTGTGCGTGTGTACCTGTGTGTGTGTGTGCCTTGATTTGAGGGGTGGGGTCACTGGTACCCTGTGCTGAGTGCGTAATATCACTAGGTAATACCCTAAGTCTTCCAACCTGGGCCTTCCTTGTTCATTCATTTGTGAAGGGTTGTGTTCTCACATCCATGACCAGTATCCCAACACCCCCTCACTCCTGCACCCCCTACCCCCTACCCTTCACCCCCACCTCCACATTCATGGTAATTCTGTAGCCTTGTAGACCCAAGGCTAGAGGGGTTTCCCAGGCTGACTGAGAGGCTATGAACTGTAAGCAAGGTGGGCATTGCCTCCCACCCACCTCTGCACCCCCCATGCATTTACACCCCTTCCCCCAGTCGTTATCTGCAAACTGATGTGAGGAGGCTTGAGGCTTGCTCTAGGTCTATCATATGACAGCCCAGTGTTCTCCTGGAGGGGTGCAGCACCCCTGCTTGACACTGCTCTATTCTGAGCTGCCCATAGCTTTGCTAGGGGTGCTGTGCCATTGTGGGGAACCCAGCCAGATGCTTGGCCTCGCAACTCCTCCTCCCTCCCCTCCCCTGGATCCAGCCAGGTTCCTTCAAGGATCTAGTGGAGCTAGGGGAAAGGTTTTGGCTTTGGCTCTGCCATCAGGCTCACGGCACCAGCTGGAAGCTCTCCTTTAGGAGGAGGGGTTCGGGACTGTCTCCTTTGCTTCTGCCAGAACAAAAAAAATGGAGGCCTGGAAAGTAGCTCTGGAGTATCATGGGTACCACGGCTAGATCAGGCCTGAAAGCAGAGCCTGGAGTAGCTTGCCCAGCCTCCAGCCCTGGGCCGCTTTACTGTCTGACTCAGCTTAGCACTGAAGTCAACCTCCACCCAACTGGCTAGCACAGCTGTTTCTATATGTCCCTCATTTGGGTACCCAAGGTGACCAGGCATTTGGTCACCCATAGCTCATGAGCAGTGGCCCTCTTCCCTCTCTTTGAAGGCTGCAGCTGGAGAAATTACAGCCTTTGTCACCCTGTCTGGGTGACTGACGGGGTGATGGGTCCCCTGGGCTGGGGGGACATACAGCCAGCTTCCTGCAGCCCCTCCTCCCAGGCCCATCAGCAGGACAGATTGCCAGGCTCCGGGTGACACAGAGGCCCTGCTCTGCCTTCCCTGAGCTCAGGCTTGGTCAGCTGAGGCTCACTACAGAGGTCCCCTGTGAGCTGTGATGTCCCCCCATGAAAGGCAAGATGGATAGTGTCCCCAGTCTCTAGTGCAGCGACCCACCTGGTTCAGGACCATCCAAGACGTTATCTGCCCATCTGCATCATTCAGAGACAACAAGCCAGGTCTACCCCATCTTGAAGCTTCTTCCCTTGGCAAAGGCACAAACCTGAGGTTCTGTTTGCAAAGCCATGGTTGTCAGAGGTTGCTCACTGGCTCAGCTTAGGTTAGCAGTTCAGTCTGTTGACTTGAGGCTACAGTGTAGGATCCATCTTGGCTTTGGGCAATCTTGGGCGGACCACATCCCCTCTCTAGGTAGGTTCTTTCCACTTGTAAAATGGGGTAACAGGCCAAGCCCGTGGGGATACTGGTATTCCTGACTGTGTAGGCTCAGTGGGCCTCTAGCATGTTAGAGACACACACTCTCTGATCCATATGTTAGACTTCACATGGGGACCATCACTGAAAACCCTTTGTGAGTGGAAGCAATGATCCACCTGTAGGCACATTTCAATGCAGTTACCCCAGGGGCAGGTGCCTTTGTCACCCACTCTGCAGAGGGGCAGACTGAGGCTCAGTGGGGAAGGGCTTGGTGGAGGCCTGTCCACTGCAGAGCATCGCTGGAAGCAGCTGCCCTGATTTCACGGCCTCTGGTTGCCGCCAGCTTCTCTCGTGATGGGTTGCGCGGCTCAGCGAGCAGGGACTGACTCTCTATTAATTCGGGGCAGGTTTATATGTTTCAGTGGTAATCATTTGCTAGTTTAAACTGAGGTCTCCTCGGCCTGCCAGGGAGAGGGAGGGGCTGCGCCTGAGCTGTTGAATGTCACAGTCATGGTGACTCAAAAGGATGGGCTGTGTGGTGAGATTTACCAAGGGGTCTTTGCCACCCCCTCACCTCGCCTGTGTCCCCACAAGGGCTCCATGGAGCCTGACCGAAGGTCACTGTGGTGGGTTCCTGCAGCCCACTGTAGTTCTCCTGGAGAACTGAATCACCTGCTCAACAGATAGGAAACCAACGGGGCCTAGTGCTTCACAGGGCCCTGCCTTCGGACGAGCTGAGAATCACGTTTTGTAAACTGTTGGCTGGCTGGGTGTATTTCTCTCTCTTTCTCCGATGAGCTATTATCTGGCAAGTGACAGGTTCGGTGAGCAAGACCTAGCTTGTTTTATGCTGTCAGCTGCCTGCTACCTCCCCCCCCCCCCCGCCGCTGGGTCCTATACCCTCCTGAAACCCAGGGTGAGGAGACAGAAGACCCCCAGACCCTTCCAGCAGCCAGCCTAGTAAGACACCCCTGGAGATCTATGCTTCTCTGGTGTGCTCTGACCCATGGACAGTGATGGAGGGGAAGATGGGAGGGGGAAGTGCTACCTCACATGGCCGGAGTCTTATGGAGAGCAGGTGATAGTGACAGTGCCCTCATCCTGGCCTGCAGATAGGACAGGGAGGGTGTCACACGGCCACAACCCACTCAGAGCACAGCCTGGCCCCACCCACACCTGGTGTGGCCATAGGGCGGTTGTACCCTTCCTTCCCTGCCACTCATCTGCCTTGAGGAGGTGGCATGAATTCTGATTCCCCTGTGGGTCTACCCGCACCGGGTTGGGGTCAGGGGTGGGGGATGGGGATTCTCCTTCTGGGCTTCCAATTCCCTCTTGGGACATGGAGGTAACAATCGCAAGTCTTTGCCGTGCTATGGAGTTGATGTACAGCAGGCTTCTATGGAGACTCCCCACGTTGTTCAAATGGGGGTGGGGTGGGGAAGGGAGCAGGGGACATCCTTGTTTGGGGCCCAGTTTGAAGCCAGCAACCTGTACCCAGGCTCTACGCTCTTTCCAATACTCAGGTTCGTTTGCTCAGGTGCAAGGACCACCCCTGCTTAGCCTCCTCATGTGGAGGTCTTAGAGGAGACAGTAGGTGGTATGTGCTATAGCCAGGAAGGTAAAGCGAGGGCCCTATGAGGCCTGATGCCATGTTGGTGTGACATGCTAGGGTGCTGTACTGGTGTGCCATGCTGGTGTGCCGAGCTGGGGTGCCGTGCTGGGGTGCTGTGCTGGATGCCATACTTAGTGGGTAGAGTGCTTGCCCACGAAGCAGGAAGCCCCAGACTGGGCTCCCAGCACTGTGTATACTGTATGTGGTTGGCACTAGTCTATAATTTCCACACTGGAGCACCAGAGGTTTAAAGTCAACCTGAACCACATGACACCCTGTCCCAGGAGAAGAATGACGATGGCTTCAGGAGGAACTGGTTGGTGGGTAACTCATGCTGATGCCTGTTGTTGCCTTTCCCCGTACTGTCCCTATCAGCTGGGCTGGATGAATAAAAGCTTCCACCTGAGCCCTTGCCCTCTGAACCCCTGAGAGCCCCACTGACCCCTCAAACTGCCGCAAACATGACCCCGAGGTCAGAGCAAGCCTTTTCCAGAGCGGCCTCTGCAGGCCCATGCCCACTCTAAGGCCTCTGTGCTCCGTTCGCAGCTTCTCTCCGAGAGTCAAGGTCACATGGCTCACCTGGTGAACTCAGTCAGTGATGTCCTGGAGGCTCTACAAAGGGAGCGGGTGCTAGGCCGACCCCGTGTCAAGGCTGACCTGCAGAGGGCGCCTTCCCGGGGAGCCCGGCCTCGAGGCTGTGCTAATGGTGAGTGAGACATGCTTTCTCTGAGTGGCTCTGGTACCCAGCTCCAGGGGGACGGAGGGTCGTAGTGAGGGCTGCCTTCTATCTTCTACCACCTGTCCCTCGACTCTCTTAGACAAGGACGAGCTGCTGCTGTAGAAAAGGGACTTCCTGTGGCCAAGCAACTCAACCTGACCTGTTGAGCTGTGAGCCCATTTTCCAGATGAGGAAAGCAAGTCCTCGAGGATTTACCTGGGACTGAGGGCTTGTGCTCTTGACCTCCGGTGGAGAGACTTGTCAGAGATTTCCAGGGACCTTTTCGGAGGCAAGGGATGACAGAATGTAGTGTCTGGGAGACCATCACCTTGATGTGGTTCCTTGTCACAGGCTCTCGGCCACGGGACTGCCTGGATGTTCTCCTGAGTGGACAGCAAGATGATGGTGTCTACTCGGTCTTCCCCACTCACTACCCAGCTGGCTTCCAGGTCTACTGTGACATGCGCACTGATGGCGGAGGCTGGACGGTGAGTCTGACTTGTGCATTCATCTGCAGAGGTAGCCTGCCCAGCACTCTGCCTAGTTCAAACTCCACCCACTCCCTGTAGACACCTAGTGAGTGTGCCCTCGGGGATCAGATGCCTCATAAGAGGCGCCATTGCTCTTAAGCCTTGGTTCTCTGGCTGTGCTGTGGTGTTGGGTGAGGCCTTGGGATGGAGAAGTTCCAGGGACTTGACTCTTCTTTATCTACCCAGAGTAGGTAGGCACATGTAGAGGAAGGAAGGGGCTCTCAGATCCCTGCACCGCCTGATGCCTGCCTGACTGGATGGTAGGAGAATGAGATTCTATCAGGAATCGAGGATGGAATGGCCACAGGTACCCTGAGGCTCCCCTGAGCTGGGGTAGCTGGTGCATCCAGCAAACTAGACCTGAGCAGTTGTCTGCAGAGCACCAGGCAGGAGATGTAGGCTTGGGTTCAGCAAAGGCGCTGACATCTGCAGGGGCCTTTGTAGGGGAAATAAGACAAAAAGGAGACAGACTGACTGTCTCACTGAGATTTGAACTTAGGAGAATATTCACACTTTCTTCAGTATTATTCAGAGGGTATCGAACAACAGGCAGCAGGCAAGAGTTATCCCCTGCCCCGTGGCTCTGTCCTGGGCTAGAGCTGGGGCCGCTGTAGCAAGAGAGTTTGCAATTCCTTCCCACACCGGTAGGTTCTGACCCTCTCACGAGCGAGCTCCCAGGCTCCTTGGACGTTGACTATTGTGTGTAATTTAAAAAGGCAAATCACAGCACTCGGGAGGGAAAGGCAGGCGGTCTCAGAGTTCGAGGATAGCCTGGTCTACAGAAGGTGTTCCAGGATAGCCAAGACTGCATGGAGAAACTCTGTCTCAAAAACAAAACATAAGCCGGGCGGTGGTGGCGCACACCTTTAATCCCAGCACTTGGGAGGCAGAGGCAGGCGGATTTCTGAGTTTGAGGCCAGCCTGGTCTACAGAGTGAGTTCCAGGACAGCCAGGGCTACACAGGGAAACCCTGTCTCGAACCCCCCCTCCAAAAAAAAACATAAATAAAAAACCAAATCCCTTCTTCCTTTGTGCAGAACAAAGTGCTGGACTTGGCTGGAGGAAATCCTTGCTCTGTTCATCAGGTTCCCTTGAACAGCAGACATGTTTGAGCACCTACTGTGTTCTGTGGTGGACCTTGGAAGTATACAGATGAGGAGGCTCCTCGGGGATTTAAGTTGGAAGTTGCTGTGGCCTTGGGGGGCAGCCTGGGTTGGGAGGGTGTGAGCCCAGGCAGTGTAGAGCAGGTGACCTCTCAGGGCACAGCCAGCTGGGGCCTGTGACTGTGAGGTGAGGCTGGAGTTGGAGACAGGCACTGAGTGAATGGAATGAGGCTTCAGCAGTGGTCTGACTGTGTGCTCTTGGGCAGAGCTGAGACACTCACTCTTAGGTGTCTGCGGATACAAGTGGAGTTCAGCTGACAAGGCTAGCCCCTCTGCTTAGCAAGCACTGGGGCCCAGAGGTCAGAGTTGGGCTCCTGCATCCATCAATGGATCTGGCAATGATGCGATGTTTGCTGTGTGATCTTATGTAAGTTACTTAAGTTCTCTGAGTCCCAGTTCTTCACACGCTTGTTTCTTAATCTTAACTCTGTGCACTGTGTGTATCTATGCAGGTGTATGCACATGAGTACAGGTGCCTTTGGAAGAGGGCATCAGACGCTCTGGAGCGAGAGTTACAAACAGTTATGAGCTACCTGGTATGAATACTGGGACTCAAACTCAGGTCCCCTGTGAGAGCACTACAGGCTCTTAACCACTGAGCCGTCTCTCTGGCCCCATCAGTGGAGCTTTTAAAGACGAGTACCAGAAAGTGGTTGACAGGGACACGAAGAACTTAGTGGAGTGAGACGGAGGCTGGAGACTGTGAGTCACGGTCACTTAGCCAGGACCATCCTTCCAGGCTGGAGTAGGAATGGTGTGAGCTCCTGTGTCCCAGTGTCCCATGTTCCAGGCCACTGCCACTGAGTGCTACATACTGTGGCTTTGAAGCTGCCCAGACAGTAACTCAAAGTCACCTCTCTAGATGGGGTGGAGTCACAGCGCTGTGCTGGAGCCTGGCATTTTAACATTCAGGCTGTGATAGACCTGCACTCAAGCCAAACCTGAGCCAAGACCACGAGCTAAGAAGATATCATTTATTAGTCAGCAGAGTGCATGCCCCACACACGATAGCCAGGGATGATGCCCAGCTCCCGTGTAAAAGCTGTGTCTGGCTACTTGAGCCTGTACCCCAGCTCTGGGGAGGTTGAGACAGAACCCTGTCTCTAGCAAATAAGGTGGGGTACCATTGAAGAAGACACCAGAGGCCAACCTGAAACCTTCCCAATCGCAGGTACTCATACTTACATGTGCACGCACATACACGTGCACACACACATACATTTCTTTCTTTCTCTCTTTCTTAATTTCTTTCTTTCTTTCTTTCTTTCTTTCTTTCTTTCTTTCTTTCTTTCTATTTATTTATTTTTGAGACAAGATCTGTCTATGTAGTTCTTGCTCAGAGATCCACCTGCCTCTGCCTCCCGAGCGCTGGGATCAAAGGTGTTTGCTGTCACCCGTGACTCACTCACAGTTTTAAAAAGAATTGCAAAGTCCACTTCTGAGCCTCCTGGTCCGCTCTGACTTGGAAGCCAATATTTTACCAGGAGCCTGCTCAGATATTTAGCCCCACCTCACCTTGTTCTTCAGGAAGGGAAGAGCATTGCTTGGTCCTGTGAGACAGAGTGTGACCAGGCTGCCACTCTTCCCGTCTCTGACCTGGCGTCACACCGGGTGCCTCCGTTGCTTACCTGAGACCCCTGGCATTGACTATTTTTGGTGTTTGATGTCTAGGCCAATGGACATCCAAGAGAGATTTTTAACGCCAGATAAAGCTACAAAGCAGAAGGGTAGGAAGTGTTTCCAGAGAGCACCTGGGACTTGTAGAGCAGGCAGCGTGTGAGTCTGAGTCGGCTTTGAAAGGGGTCGATGTCCCCAGCAGAGGGGATGGAGCTGGAGGGGGGGGCGGTCAGAGTGAGTGAGGAACAGAGCAAAGCCTGCAATTAGGAACCAGTCTGAGTGCAACCAAGGATCCCCAGAGACCCCGAAGATGGACATATCTCAAAACTTGTCTTCGGGTTCTAGGGGAGAGCTTTTAAACGTACCGGATCCGTGTCAGGGTTAAAAGCTCTTTTGTTTTTCTAACTGCAAAGAGGCTGAGTTATGGCCTTTGCCTCTGGGATCCCTAGGCAGGCAGACATCCAGGAGCCCTCCCCCTCCAGGCCCAGAAATCAGAATTAAGGGTTAGGAGGGCTTGGTGCCTGGCTGAGGCTCCTCCCCTGCAGCACATCTGTCTTCCACCCAGGCTGACTGGACCCAATCTTCTGGGGAGTCAGTCAGTGTCTGGGCCTGGGTAATTCCTATGGCCTTGGCTTCAGGGACGATTAACCGGGATGGGTAAGGAACAATGCCCAGCTTAGACCTGACGCCCCTGCGCCTGAGTGGGGGCATTGCGAGAGAGGCCAGAGTGGTCTGCAAAGTGCTTGCGTGGTTGGGAAACGTTCATATCCATTTGGCTTCTGTCTGAAGCAATCTTCCCCTAGATGCCCGCAGGCACCTGTCAGGATCACCCCCTCCACACACACACAGACTCTCCTGGATGTTCAATTGTTGTTTGGGAAGGTTCTGGCCTCTCTCGGCCCATCTGTCCTCATTAGGTTCCCCGTCAAAACCACCCAGCTTCAGGCACCAACACTGCATGGTCCTCCCCACATGGTCCTCCCCAGCGGACTGGATGCTGTGCTGGGCCTCAAGTCCCTTAGTGAGCTCCTCCATCACAGCAAGCCTCCTAGAGACTGGAGTGGACAGGACTGGGCTCAGCCCGAGAGGCTCTTTGTAGTCTGAATACCGCTTCCTGCCTGGCATTGCCCTGTGCACCTTCTATTCCCAAAGGCTGGCAGGGCATCCTGGAGAGGGCAAGAGGGTTGCCTCTGCTACCCAGTCAGCCTGGCCAGGGAAAGTCCAGGCCTTCTGAGGCAAGTCAATGCAATTAATTGCTACTGAACAATTAATTGAGCGTCAGCCACAGGGAGCCATCTGGGACCGAGGCAGAGTAGCAAGCTCTCAGCTGAGAGGGCAGAAGGACAAGGTTGCTGGCTTGTGTCAAGCCTGAGGGTCACTGGAGAGGCCCTGATCTTAGTCTAGAGACCTGGTGATGGTGGACAGAGGGGCTCAGTGTGGGGAGTAGGAAGGCTCGTCCTGGACTAAGGCTGGTTCGTATTGCTGACCCATTCTGGTATAAGAGTGTCTAAGTCAGGGGTCAGTGGGCAGCGGAACCTTTGGGTTACGGGCCCATGGAGTTGGTCGCCTTCTGGGGCCTGAATGAATTCTCTGTACCACAGAGTTTCCATAGGGAGGGGTGATCCTGACAGGCAGGGTGAAGGGGTGTGGTGATTGTGAAATAAAACTCTGAAGCATGAATTCCATGGACCCCGAGTCCTTGCTTCTAGAAATGGGGGTGTCATATGGGAATGATGCCACTTGGTCTTGTTTGCTATTGGATAGACCTCGGAGGCAGATGGATAGATGCTTCAAGGTGGCTTTCAGCCTCGATTGGCACCTGACCGTGACTAAGCCAAAACCTTTGCTGTCCCACACTCACCGCAGGCTCATACAAGCCAGGCCAGAAAAAGACCTCACATGAGGAGCAGGGCACAGGAAGGGATGTCGGGACACGGCTGAACTTTGAACTTGACACGTGTCCCTTCTCTAGAAAATGAGAAAAGGCAGCCATGATGATCTTGTGACCCAGACCAGAGACCTTCCTCACTGGGTATAGACCAACCCTAGCCATGCCCCTGGGAGGCCTGTCTGTCACCCTGACCTACTTTCCATGCTCCTTCCCTGCACCTTACCCCTGCTCCTACATCCCTTACCTCTGTCCTAGGCAGGGTGAGGATGTGTTCTCTCAAGATCACCTGGGCTTGAGACAGCACCTGCACTCTCCACCATCCCCTAACACTGCTCAGAGGAATGACCCTCCCTCCGGGGCCCCAGGATGCTCCCTGGAGGGGAGAGAGGGTCGGGCAAGCTGGGAAATCCCTCTGCCACTGCCAAAGCCTTCCCTTTGTGTAATCAGCCAGTTTCTAGACTAAGATCAGGGTGGGTCCCACATCTCCTTCAGTAGAGACTCAGGACCCCCCCATATATACACGTACACACACACATAGACACCACACACACACCACCCTACCTGGCTGTTACCCACTCACACCTTCTGCCGGGTACCAGGAGTTTTCCCACTGAGTAAGTGGGGTCATGGGTTCATGTGTGCCTCTAATTGGCTCCATATAAGAGGAAGCCCCCCTCCCCACATCTTCTTGTCTCCTCCTTAGACTGTGGGGCAGGAGGAGAGCTGTGCCCTCTCTGTAGCACTTCAAAGGAGCCTGGCAGGCAGTCTTGCAGAGAGAGATGAAAAGCTCCAGGGGACCCTATGCTGGGGAGGCCAGGCTGTCAGGGAGACTGGCCTGCCCCTTCCCCTCGGGAGGGTCAGTGACCTGCTGGAGCATCAATGGGGCCATGGTGTCCCCACGCTGCTGCCCAGAGCCCGCCTACCTTCACAGTGACTGAATAGACAGGTGCCTCTTCCTTCCTGTTCTCCTGGTTTGCTGGAGGAAGCTGCCTCCACCTGGTGCAGGTCAATTTCCACAACTCTGGCATCCATTGGGGAGTGCACAGTGTCCGTGGGATGCCACACGTGAAACACTAGGCACATCACTTCATAAATGGCAGCTCAGAGCACTGTTTTGCCAGAGTTGGCAGGCACTGGCTGCCAAGCCTGGGAAATGTGGCAGGGTGC
This sequence comes from Grammomys surdaster, assembly GCF_004785775.1. Taxonomy (NCBI): domain Eukaryota; kingdom Metazoa; phylum Chordata; class Mammalia; order Rodentia; family Muridae; genus Grammomys; species Grammomys surdaster. The sequence goes on from NW_021620941.1 coordinate 2,456,069, forward strand.
CAAGCCCGGGGGTACCATTTCCAGTCACAAACAAGGTGCAGGCTCTTTCCTTCTGGAACCAGCAGCTGTCTTTTCTTGCAGGGGGTGGGGTAGCTGTCAACCTACTATGTGTCATCAGCGGGTTTGGAGGCAGTTACCAGACCTACTGTGAGCCATCAGCTGGTTTGGAGGCAGCTAACAGACCTACTGTGTGACATAAGCTGGTTTGGGGCCAACTGTCAGACCTACTGTGTGCAATCAGCTGGTTTGGGGGACAGATGTCAGGCCTACTGTGTGTCACCAGCTTATGCTGACTTTGGTTCATCTTCAGGAATAAGAAAGGGACTCAGAGGGGGAAGCATGGCTTAAGAAGGCTTCAGGACTTGTCACAAGTCGGGAAGTCATGGGAAGTGGGCAGAGGCTTAGATAGGAGCGGGACACTTTGAGGACACCTTCAAGCGTTGAGCATTTCCCTGGCTCCTCCCTCCCCTACTCCCAGAATCACCAGCTGGGCAGCCCCTGTCTGTCCCCAGGTCAGCAAGCCCCTCAGACTAAGACAATCTAAAGCGTCCTTTCCTGAGGACATTCTAAGGTATAGGGACCACTGCTGCCCCAGGTTCATGGCCTGTGGGGAAGCATCCTTCCTTCACCCCCTGGTTCTCAGTGTCTCAGTGTATCTCCAAGAATAGCAGCCTCCTTGAGTACCCCAGTTCCCACAGAGGGGGTTCCTAACTGCTCAGAGCATCCCATGAGCTGTGACTGAATGCTGTGTGCCAGCACTTCATGTGTGTGTGTTGGTTTGGTTTTGAGACAGGGTCTCATGTAGCCCAGGCTAGCCTCAAAGTTGCTATGTAGCCTAGGATAACTTTGAACTTCTGGTCTTTCTGCCTCCAGCTTCCATGTTTTGAGATTTCTGGAGTGTTTCACCACATCCAGTACTGAGGATTGAACCCAGGGCTTTGTGCATGCTAGGCAAGCACTCTGCCAGCCAAGCTACCTCCCTAGCCCTTGAACTCTGATTCCTCACATAAACTTTAGGGCCTGGGACTGTCGCAATCTCCATTTAATAGATGAGGAAACTGAGGTACGCCTGTTGGATGTATCTGAGTCGTGTCTACAGGCCTATGTGTGTCTGTGTCTTGGGACTGCCAGCTCTCTGATGCTGTGCTCATCCATGTATGCCCAGCACATGGGCGCTGGGGCAGCCATGATTCCACGGGAGAAGCTGGGACCTGGGTAGTGACACTGTTAGCAGAGTCTCTAGTACCCTGTCCCCTGGGTGCTCCCCTGGGTTGAGAGACATCCCGGCTCACAGGTGTGCTGGCTTAATTTATCTACCAGGCCACAGGACTTTCTCTACAGGGAGTGCATATGCCCTGCCATCTCTAGTCACTGACCATCCCTAGCCCCAAAGGTCACCCACCGGCTACTTAGGATACCAGCTCCAAGCTCAGTACTATTGCAGACATGGAGTGGCCCGGGCAGGGTTATTCTGCAGTGGACACTCCACCAGGCCTAGACTCGTGGAGAAGGAGGCTGGGGAGGTACCAGGTGTCCATGTGGCCCTCTGGCTCTGCTGACACTCTCAGGACAATCAGCTACCCCAAGTGCAGTCTTGGTTGTCCTTTGAAACTGCTCAGTACTGTCTGCAGGACCATGTGAACCACACACTTCCTTGGCCTAGCCCCCCCGGGTAGTACTTCTAAGCTGAGCTAGTGGCAGCAGGAGACTGGGTTTTAAGAATCAGAACCAAGAAAACACATGCTGTCTCTCTTCCCACTCATGGCTCCGGCCCAGGAGGCCTCGGCGTCAGTGAGTGTGTCTCTGTTGCCTTCCAGCCGGAAGCCAAGCAAAGCTCAAGAGCTGGGCCAACACCTACTACAGGCTCAGGGTTGATCAATAACTACTTTGCTCTGGCCTTGGCATCCTCAGCCTTTGCCTACCTGGGAAGCCTGGGGCTGAAGGAGGAGATGTAGACACTCCAGGCCTGTGGCTGGCAACCTCCTGTCCAGCTGAACCTTGCTCTCTAATTAAGTCTGCAATCCTGTCGTTGTTACTAAAATCCAGCTGATCTTCAGAACTCCAAAGCTGCAGTTTGCCTTGGGCCTCGGAGTTGAAACACACCCATGTGCCCAGCACCCTGGTCTTGTCCATCTGGCTAGCTGGAGCATGTGGACCTCTCAGAATTTGTCAGGCCACACATTGTGCCACCGTGGGTACCAGCGTGTGTGCAGGGACGCCCAGTCATTCGATATTCGACCTGTGACTAGCATGGCCTACGGCAGACACCAGGAATCTGACGGCAACAGTTCTTAAAACTGTGGGCCTGGATCCATTGGCAGGTGGCGAAATCAATTTCCTGGGTTGCGATCAACGTTGCTTTTTTAAATCGGATAGAGTAGAGCAGAAGAGGACACAGTAGGAAATGGCGCAGCCTGCTTATTTCCTGCCGCCGCTGTTTCCGATGTAAACTGTGCGTCTGTGTGTGGGGGTGGGACGTGCACTTCTCTGAGCCTGAGCTCTGGTCCAAAGATCTCAAAGTGTGTCTTAGCCCAACTGCAATGTCCATGTTGGCAAATGCTGGGGTTTCTGTGTGTGTGTGTGTGTGTGTGCCCACGCACGCGCGTGTGCATGTGGAGGCCAGAGAATAATGTTTGATGCTGTTCTTCAAGCTATGAGTAGCGGTTGGCCTTGAACTCAGAGATCTGCCTGCCTCTGCCTCTGTGCTGGGATTAAAAGCATGCCCAATATATATATACCTTTTTTTTTTTTTTTTTTAAATTTGAGAGAGTGTCAGCAGGCTTGCCAAGTAGGAAAGATTGGCCAGCAAGCCCCAGGGATCCACTGTCCCTGCCTCCCCACTGTGTGTCCTTATGCTCGGAGCACAGTGTGTTCACAGTGCATTGACATGAATGTGTCTATAGGCACACAGTGTATTCACACGGACGTGTGTACAAGTGCACGGTCCATTCACATGGATGTGGGTGTGTGCTCTATGCTTGTGATGCTGACACCAGAGGAGGACACTGCCTGCCTTCCTCTGTTGCTTTCCACATTATTGCCTCAAGATGTGATTGCTCACTGAACCAGAAGCTCGTCATTTTTCCTGGGCTGGGTGGGATCCACCTGTCTCTGTCCTCTAGTGCAGAGATTAAAGGTACAGACAGCCACCTACAGTTTTCCACAGGGGTCTGAGGGTTTTGACTCAGGCACTGTGCTTGCACACGGCAAGCAGTTTTGAACTGATCTATCTCCCAAGGCCAGCATTTTGGTTTCTTCAGGGCCAGATCTAACAGTCTAACACAATTGTTGGCCATTCTTAATTTTGGTGTCACTTTGCTGGGTAGAAAAGAAGCAAGAAGCCCTGGTGGGCACAGGGGTGTGTGTCTGCCACAGGTGACCATTCAGGTGGAGTCCACAGTGCAGTGGGGACAGTATGGTGGTTAATAGCAGCTGCATCAGCAGTGGCGTAGCGGCTGAGCGTGTGCTGGCTGCCTTGCCACTGTCCCAGCTCTATCTGCCGTAACACACAGCAGCACAGGGCCCATCTGTGCCGGAGGAGGGATGTGAACAGCGGGTGCTGCAGAGGGAAGTCATGGGCTGGGCACCATCTGTCTGCTGCTCTGCCCTCCTGGCTTGGATGTGCTTTACTGTGCCCTTTAGGGTTAGGGGAAGGCAGGACCAGGTCAACTTCCAGGAACTACAGCTTGGGACCACGGGGCCCTTGCAGTGCATCTGAAGAGCAGGCTGGGCTCTGAGCTCTTCAGGGATGGGTTGCAGACTTGGGAGGCTCCGTCCAGAAACTTGAGTGTCCCTTTTGTCCCTCAACCTTTCATGAGGAGCACAGCTAGACACCCCCCCTCCCATGCATTCAGCTTCCCTGCCTGCAGCCTGCACTGGGCCCGGCTGTCTGTGGGAGGTGCTGGCCCTGTCTGGTCTCCACAAGTTTCATTCCCATGGGGGATTGGAGGCCTGGCACCCTATTTTTCACTAGGCAAGACACTAGAAGGGTTTCTTTGTGGAGGTCCTGGAATGCAGAGCCCATTGTCAGAGTTGAGGAAGAAGGGCAGAGCTGAGTTATATAGCAGGCCAGTGTGGGGTCGGGGTTCCCTCTCCCCTAGGAAGCTGCATTTCTCTGTGCAGGCCTATTATTTTTTTGTCTGCCCTAGATCTGCTGTGTCCGTGTGTGTGTGTGTGTGTGTGTGTGTGTGTGTGTGTGTGTGTGGTGTAGAATCCCCTGCACACCGGCCCTTCTGTGTTTTCTTGGCCTTAGATCCCTGAGGGCAGTCTGGATCTTGTTTGTGCCTTGGACTTAGTTTCCCCAGAAAGACTGGATGGGACCGTATGCCTGAAAGAGGCTGGTAGCATGAGAACCCTGGGATGAGGTGTGTAGAGCTGCCATTTGGAAGGGGGGAGGTGTAACAAGGGGAGGAGAGCAAAGGAGACAGGCCAGCCCTGCTAAGCTGGTGTTTATCTGCCTAGCCAGTACTGACTGCACACCCACTGCAGGATCCTGACTGCCTGTGGTCTTTCACAGATGACAAAACAGGTCTGGAGAGGTGAGGAGATCTGTGCATCTGTAGGCTCTGTAGTCTAGGCCCTTAGCACCCAACTCCCCCATTTGACGGGGCTAGGTCCCCCGGGGAAGGGGGCCCTAGGGCCTCCAGTGGGAGTTGGCCTACGGGGGATGGGGAGGTGGGGACTTCCAGACTCCTGGTCCTGCAGATCTCCTCCTCCTCTTCCAGCAGAAGCAGGCTCAGCCTGTCTGCCGCCTTCGCCTTGCCTTTGGGAGGGCCTAAGCTTCTGCCAGGATTAAGCCTTTCAAAGGGCGCGTGCTCAGGGTCCCAATGTGCAGCAGTCAATACGGCTCTCCACACCGCTCAGATCTCCCCAAGCCTTATCGAACTTCCTTCCACCCAGCGAGTCCCTCCTGAGGACTTGATATTTCAGGGCAGGACCAGGTCGAGGGAAGCAGGAAAAAAAAAAGTGTCATCTTCCCTCTAGCATGTGACGTCAGAGCTGCCCAACTGTCTGTGACTGACATGTCCCTGGGGACCTGGCGCATCTCGAGAGCAGACGCCGATGCTCTGCCCGGGCACCCAGGCGGTTCCGAGCTGCCGGAACCAGGCTGCTTAGTAATGAAAGTGGCAGCCAGAGCTCTGACATCAGACACAGACACAGATGGAGGCAGGTGGGCGCTGCCTCTGCAAATGAGCAGGAAAAGGCTTGTTAAACAGAAAGGCGGCGTGGGCCAGGCGGCCCCAGAACGGGACTGTCAGCGATCGAGTAAATACTCGTCAGCTCGGCCGGGACCAGCACCGTCCTTATTTCAAGGCAATTTAACCAAGGGGACTTCAGACTCCCAAATCGAGAATGTTATTAAAAAGAACAGAGGCGGCTCTGACGGCTCAGCGGCTCGTTGGTAACCGAGTCACACCGAAGCCTGCTCTGGGCTGATGCGCCTCCCTCGAGGGGTGGCTTGGATTCAGGGTTCCCAGGCCACACCCCCTGGATCCTGCCGGAAGTGTGTGATTTGTGGAGCGGAGCTGGGTGGGAGGTGGGGATCTGGGGGTCAAGGTTAAGGTGAGAAGTTGCTTAAAAACTTGAGAATGGACTGCATAGTATGGTGTACCCCTGTAATTCTAGCATTTGGGAGACTGAGGCAGGAGGATTGTCATGGGCTGCGTAGTGAGTTCCAGATAGATGAGTACAGGGGGAGACCCTGTCTCAGAAACAAAACCTACAACTCCAATAAAAACGTCAGGCATATGCCCCTCTCCTTCCCTCCTCCACTCTCGGTCTCCCTGGCCCTTTCTGTCTTCTTCCACCCTCCCTGTCTCCCCCATCCCTCCCTCTCTCCTTCTCCCTTCCGTCCCTCCCCTCCCTCCCCCTCCTTTCCTCGCTCTCCCTCTGTTTTTAACTTCGTCTCTTTCATTTGAGACAGCATTTCATGAAACTCTTGCCCTTGGATTTTCAGTGTAGCCACAGATAACTTTGATCTTCTGCTGTTCCCGCCTCTATCTCCTAGTGCCAAGCCACCGTGCCTGGCTCGGGCCAACAGAACTCAGAGAGCTCACCTATGGCTTGCCAGCACTGTGTCAGCTGGGCCACAGCTTCCTGGTGAGAACCAGGAAAGGCTCAGCCCCTCACCCACAGCAGAAGTGAACCTGGGAGCTGAGGTTCCTGCCTGTGGCGACTCCTCCTTGTGGGGACATTCCAGGGGTCTGTGGTGGGTTAGTCAGACCTGCCTCTGGTCACTATGAGCCTCTGAGACTCCAGGTCCCAGAGCCAGGAAGGAGCTCTTGAGAGAAGGGGGTGGCCAGTCCCCTGTCCCAGCCTATCCCCGTGTCTCAGGCTGGCAGGAAAGCCCGTGAGGAAGGGTGAGAGTCAAGGGTCTGGGCTCCTTATGCCACTGGTGCCAATGCTGTACCTCCTTTGCCCTTGCAGGTGTTTCAGCGCCGGGAGGATGGCTCTGTGAACTTTTTCCGAGGCTGGGAGGCTTACCGGGAGGGCTTCGGCAAGCTCACAGGAGAGCACTGGCTGGGTAAGCTTCCGCACCCTGGGGACTTCATACTCTGCCTGGTCCTTGTCTGTCTTTAAACGGATTCCACTCTATTCTCTGAGGCCATTCACTGGTGTGTGGGAGGTAACTAAGGAGGGTCAAGTGAGCTTGAGAGTAGAACCAACAGGAGACCATTGTACATAGGTCCCATGGATGTGCAATGTTCAGTGTGACAGGGAAAGCTGGGTGAGATGGGCACCTTCTGCACCCAGGGAGCAGAAGAACCCCAGTTGCAGGCCAGCCAGGCTATATAGTTTAAGGCCAGACTGAGCTCTGTTGTTCAAGACCAGCAAGAAAAAAATAAAAACAAAAAGCTACACAAGATGGTTCACACTTGTAACCCCAGCACCAGAGAGACTGAGGCAGGAAGATTGCTACAAGTTTGAGTCCAGCCTGGTGTGCTTTGGATTTCCAGACCAGACAGTGCATATTAAGACCCTGTCTCAAAAGCGACAACAATAATAATACAGCAGACTCAGTGGGCAAAGGTACTCGCCCCCAGACCACTGTTCTTCAGTTCTTGGGACTTGTGTAGGGAGGGCTTGTCCCAGTAACCCTCTAGTTCTGAAGCAGGAAGCATAGTCCTGTTTGGGGACTGCCTAGGAGCCCTCTACAGTCCTGTGTCACTCCAGCCATGGTGAGTGCGGGGACCCCATCTCAGGCATCAGGAGGACCGGGATACTCTGGGGAGTTTCCCTGCCCTCCAGGCCAGCACTGACCATAGGATGCTAAGTGGAGCCCCCAGTGAGTGGCCAGTCCATGCACCTCCTGAGGGGTAGAATCCTGGGCGTGAGTACTGGGTGGCGTTAGTTGTTAGGTGGCTCCCTGGTGAGAAGAGACTTTCATTGCACCTGTGGGTGAGTGGAAGGCAGGCCCCATGACAAGTCGGAGGCAGATGCCCATAAGGTACCAGCACGCTGACTACATCCTGGTGTCCAGATGGGGACTTTCCATAGGGGAGGCTACACACCATTGGGACCACGGTCAGAGTTTGCTGTGAGCTCATTGCGGGGGGGGGCATTTAAATGTCACATATCAGCCCCTGGGGCCTCACACCAGCCAGGAAGGTGGCCCTGTCCCATCACCCCCTTTCTACAGATGACAAAGCTGAGGCCACAAGTCCCATCACATATGCTGGATGTAGAAGCCCAGGCAGCTCCATGGGAAGGAACGTGGCTTGCTTTGATGACATTTTAGGAGGGACAGCAAATGGGTGGGTGGGACATTTCTCCTCACCCACCTGAGGTGAAGGAGGAAGTGGTGGTGGCCAGTTAGAGGCTGTCCCCGCTTCCCACCCATAAGCTTTGAGCAGGGTTGGTGGCTTGCTGCTCGATGCTCCGTGCCATCTTAATTGAAATCTATCAGCAGCTGTAGAAGGCGGGAGGAAGCATTTAAGCAGGGCCTTGATTAGCTCTGCAGACGAGAAGCCCTGACAAGAATGTCAACCCGGAAGCCCTCAGCATCCCTGTGGCATCACCTCTGCTTGCCTACCCCTCCAGCACCCTCTCACTGAGGGCTTCCTCTGTTTCTGTTGACTTACAGACACTCTTCATATACAACGGCTACAGGTAGTCACCACACATGCCTGCTTTCATTAATTTACCTCTCGGCTTTTTCCCACTATTGCTTGTTTCCTCAAGTTTTAATTTTTCTATGTGTATGTGGGGTGATATGGATCCAGGTAGTCGTGCATAAGTTTGTGTGAGTGAGTGTGTGTATGTGTGTGTGAGAGAGAGTGTGAGTGTGTGTGTGTGAGAGAGAAAAAGAATGTGTGTGAGAGAAAGTGTGTGTGTGAGAGAGAGAGAAAGAGAGAGAGAAAGAATGTGTGTGTGAGAGAAAGTGTGTGTGTGTGTGTGTGTGTGAGAGAGAGAGAGAGAGCGCATGAGTGCCAGAGGTTGACCTCAGGTGTCTGTCATTCCTCAGGCACTATTTACCATGCTTTTAAATTTCATTTATTTGTTATTTTGTGTATGGGGGAGAGGTACTTTTTGGAATTATTTATTTATTTTATTTTTATATATGTGAGAACACTGCCGCTGTCTTCAGACACACCAGAAGAGGGCATCAGATCCCATTACAGATGGTTATGAGCCACTATGTGGTTGCTGGGAATTGAACTTAGGACCTCTGGAACAGCAGACAGTGGTCTTAACTGCTGAGCCATCTCTCCAGGCCCTTGTTTTTTGTATTTTTAATATAATTTTATTTGTTGTCATTTATTGTGGGGGGGGCATGTGTGTGGAGATCAGAGACAACTTAGGAAAGTTAGTTCTTTCCACTGTGTTGAGGACTAAACTCAGGTCATCAGGCTTGGCAGCAAACACTTTTACCCACTGAGCCATCTCTCCAGCTCCAGTGCAAGGGACCAGCAAGGTGCACGTGGAGCTCAGGACTGTTAACCCCAACAGTGGCATGCTGACTGTAGGTCTTTGGATCCCAATGACCGTGTAGTGATGGGAAAGAGCGTCTCTCAGCATCCCTTGGGGCTGTCTCCATCATACACTATACCTGGGAAATGCAATCCGCCCCAGCTAAGGCCTGAAGAAGAGTGGGGGTCTAGGCCTTTCTGCCTGGGTTCAAATCCCAGCTCTGCTGCTTGCCAGCTGTGTGATCTGGCCGTATGACTGCACCCCTCTGAGCCTTCCTTCTCCCACTCGTACAATGGGGCATTGTTGTGCCCACTGCTTTGTGTCGTTGCCCAGCAGCAGCTAGTTCTGGGCCGAATGCAGTGGTGGCTCGGTCATGGGCTGTGCTGAGGCTCTGTAATTAATCACGATCTGATGCTGCCTGATTGGTCACTATACAGGAGGTGCTTAGACTGGTACCTGGCTTCCAGGTGCGGGCTGTGGTCATTGTCACATGCTGCTTGAGCATCTGTCTATCAGCCCTGCACAGGTGTGCAAGCCACACCCAAAGAGGGGAGAGTAGCTTGCCTTGATGACACCAGCCCTGGGAGAACAGGCCAGAGAGGGAGGTGAGATATACTGGGATGGGCTGCTCTTGGACGAACCCCACAGCATCCAGGTGTCAGGACTGAGCTCAGGTCAGCAGCTCTGAGTCGGGGTGAAGGGGGGACAGGGATCCTGGGATGATCTGCTGATTGCCTGGCAGAGAACACTAGGGCTGAGCAGGGAGGGTCAGCAAAGCTCTTGTACACACGATGCTAGCCTGTGGGGAGGGTCTGATGGGACTCCATAGGCATGTGAACCTGCGAGTCGTTTCATTAAATGCCGTCTTAATCAAGGGTTGATCCTGATGGCAGGGAAGTGCCTTGTTTGTGTGAGACCCTGGGATGGACCAAGGGCCAGAGAGCAAGAGAGTGGGAGAGAGGAAGGGGTTAGGTGGCAGGGGTGTGCAGAGCCAGGCCTGGGGATCACAGGAGATACAGGCCCTGCCTGGGCTCTACGAACTGGGAAGTATGTATGGAGCACTTGCCATACCTGGTCCCGCTGTGCCCACTGGGGTCGCAGTAAACACTGACTGTAGAGTTGTGCTTGGGGAAGTCAGCTGACTGGGAAATTCACAAGGACCCAGGGAGAACCAGACTGATGAACGCTAAGAAGGAGGTCCCTGGGTCAGCATGGGAGATCAGCCATCTTCCCAAGGCTAAACAGAAAGGCAACAGGCCGATAAAGGACAGGCAGAGAAAAAGCACACAAAGGCTCAGAGGCCGGGTTTAGACACCTGTGCTACCACCCATCTGAATTGCAAATTCCGACCATCTGTCACCTCAAAATGCGTACATTTGGGGAGTTGCAGAGATAGCTCAGTCGATAAAGACAACCTTAATGTGGATTGTCATACCAAATTTAAAAAATAAAATAAAACTAGGTTCAACGTCATGTACCTGCACCATGTGTCCTGGTGCTGAGGAGGCAGAGACCGGGGACGGGGTCCCCGGGGCTCACTGGCCAGGGAGCCTAGCTGAGTCAGTGAGCCCAGGTTCAGTGAGAGACCCTGCCTCAAAAAAATGAGGTGGAGAGGGATGGAAGAAGACTCCTAAGATTGACAGGTACATGGGACGCCAACACCAAGTTTGGAAAGAAAACATAAAGCGAACACAGAAAATCAGACATGACAACTAAGTCTCTAGCTTCTTGCCCAAATCCCGCCTGCAGGGAGAAGGAAGTGGCCCAGAGAGCAGAGCACACACTTAGCAGTTGTCCCCAGCTCCTGTTTGGGTGGGTGGAGCCTATCCCACCCCCCAATACCTTGACTTCATCCATCTTCCTCCCCTCCCCCGTCCTCAGGGCTCAAGCGGATCCACGCCCTGACCACACAAGCAGCATATGAGCTTCACGTGGACTTAGAGGATTTTGACAACGGTACCGCCTATGCCCACTACGGGAGCTTTGGTGTGGGCTTGTTCTCTGTGGATCCTGAGGAGGATGGGTATCCACTCACAGTGGCTGACTACTCTGGCACTGCAGGTGAGGTTCCGGTGCAGCAGGGGGAGCTGGTCTGCCGGGTCAAGCCCCTCTGCTCTTTGGGGTCAGGCTCTAGGTCACAAGTCCCATGGGTTCCGCACTCCTGCAACACTATGGAGCCTGGATGGTTTGCCCATTTCACAGATCAAAGAGCTGAGCCCAGAGCTGGAGCCAGGAGATCCCTGGGATTGGCTTCTGTGGGGCCTTTAAGTTGAGACCTCTGGGCTCATCTCAGATAAAGGAATGGGCAAGTCAGAAATCTGGGAGGAGCTTAGAGACAGCCTGGACACAGGAACAGCCAGAATGCCTGGGCGTGCCATGGGGTTGACGAGCTGCCTGGACACAGGTTTGAGGGGTGGTGTGTACATTCGAACACCCAGACTCACGTGGTTCGCAGACAGTGTTCGGGGGCCTGTGCATGCTTCTGCCCGGGTGTCTGGCCAGGTGCCCACCCCTGTGTGCACATGCTGTGCAGGTGACTCCCTCTTGAAGCACAGTGGCATGAGATTTACCACTAAGGACCGGGACAGCGACCACTCCGAGAACAACTGTGCCGCCTTCTACCGAGGAGCCTGGTGGTACCGTAACTGCCACACGTCCAACCTCAACGGCCAGTACCTGCGTGGCGCACATGCCTCCTACGCGGACGGCGTCGAGTGGTCCTCCTGGACAGGATGGCAGTATTCACTCAAGTTCTCGGAGATGAAGATCCGGCCGGTCCGTGAGGACCGCTAGCCTGGCACGCCCGCCGCTCAGCGCCAGTGTCTTCCGGTTATGTCTAGTCCCCACACATCTCATCCCATGCCCACTGCCGCAAGAACTTGCTCTGCCCATCTGTGCATGGCTGGCCTGCTCTTTAGTAAGGATGCCCAGGGCAGCCCTGAAACTCAGCTCCCTGAGCCAGTGACATCCCTTCTCAACCAGGTCCCTGTTTATCAGGTGACATGATCTTTTTGTTCCTATAAGTGGAGCTGGCACCTGGCAACTCCAAATTCCACCTGCCACGGCTTTGGTCCCCTTGCTTTGTCTGCTGCATCCTGGTAGGGCAACATCCCCCCACTTTTCCTGGCTTTGCAAAAACATCCAGAGTAGGGGGCAGACAGCACTCCGGCCCCCTCTAGCAGATCAATGTGGAAGGTTCAGACCTTCTCGCATCTGACACCTGCCTGCCCTAACCCCAGTCCCCCAGGGCCAGGAGACCCTACCTCTTATTAGAGGACAGCGGCCACAGCTCGGCACTTGCGACCAACTGGGCTGGGACACAGCTGTCTACAAAGACCCAAGCCCAAGACCAATCCCCTAGGCCACCCTTCCCTGGGTCTCCGCAGACCTGAGGGGTTTCTACTCTTCCAGGTTGCTTTCTAAGCTCATCTTTCTCACTCAAACAAGGTCCAGAGCAACCACAGGTCCTGCCTCACGTCACCTGCCTGTGGGGCGATGGCGGGACTGGCCTAAATCAGTGAGAACCTCTTGGGGTGAGGCTGTGCCAGGCTTTTGTGTTCTGCCAACCTCCATGGACTGACTCTAAGGATCTTCTCAAAAGCCAGAGAGTTGAAGCCAGCCAACTCTGGGACTCAGCACGTCCTAAGACTACCATCTCTGCAGAGAGCCTGCCCCCTGCTGGCTATCATGGACACTGCCATCAGGGCCTAAGTGGAGGCAGGAGACAAAGCATCAAGTAGGTGGGACATCTGGACATTTTCTTGTCCAGCCTTCTCAACACCCGCACCGGTGATCCCCCAGGAAGTCAGGCTGCAGCCCCACCCTTGGCTTCCTGCTTGGCAGCTCTTACAGGAACCTGACAGGCTTTAAAGGACTGGATGGTAAGATGACAGTGGTGACCTCCTCTGTCAGGAGGCAGAGACCCATGCCTCTGGCAGACCTGTACCAAAGCCTGGACCCCAATGACGAACTGTGTGACCTGCTCAGTCCCTCACATTGGGCCTTGGGTCTTCAGCAAGGTTCTGTAGCACATCTGTGAGAGTCAAAGCTGTCTGAGGTGCTAGACAAGGCTGGTTATTGCTTCTATGGTCCCCAGCTGGTGACAAGAAACACGGGCAGAGTAGCCAAGGTTCTGATGGGACAATGGATACACAGGGAAATCCCCTCCCATTCCCTCTCTGTCCTCGACACCTGGCACCTAGCTTCACTGCAGAGGTGGGTGGGAGCCTAAACACATCCTGGCAGACATCACCTGCCCCCAACGCTGGTGCTGAAGTGGCTTCTGTCGCCAGCTGCCACTGGAAGTGACGAGCGCTTTCTGATGTGGTGTCAAACAAACCCCTTTGAGTGAAGCAACGGATTCAGACATCGAGTGTGGGACAGGAGGGCTGCGGGCCAGGGCTGGGCTGCAGGACGCAGGAGCTCATCCCACCAGGGCAGCTGGTGGACAGGTGACGGGTGACATGCACCCCTATCTGGTCACATTGAAAATGACAGCCCTTCAGCCCAGCCACTGCCCCAGGGACACCAAGTCCTCTCCCAGGCCAGGCTCGTACTCTAGAGGGTGTGGTTTTACCAAACATTGGCTGCGTGGGCACAAGGCAGGGACGGGTAGGGAGAGACCAGGTCAACAGTCCTTCACCTTCCTGGTGTGCACCCTCCAAGGGCAGGTGGGAGCACTGCCCCTGCACACTGGGCCACAGCCTCCAGCCCTGGCTTTCGTTCTGACGTCTGTGTAAATGGCTGCCACCCATGATCAGAGTGACCACAGGAAGCAGGAATGGAGAAGCTTTTAGGGGGGCAGGACAGGTCCGCTGAGGCTTGATAATATCAGCAGCCTGTGGTCCCTGACCCTCCAGACCTGCTTTGGTTTGGCAATGGAATGACTAACTGGGATGAGTCAATGACGTCACCTGGAAGGGCCACATGGCTTGCCTTCTTGGGCAGAGCCTCCACAGCCCACACTAGGGGCCTGGCACTATGGCTGTCTCTACTGTGGAAAGCATTGAAACCTTTTTCCAAGTCCAAGCTGACTGTGGATTCCACCAAAGGCCTCACAGCTGGTTACACCTGGGTCGTGCATGGCCACCATGCAGCAACAGCGTGCAGGGAGCAGACAGTTCCTTCGGTCCCCTGCAAGCCTGGGCTGGTGAGTGACCAGTTAGAGCTGTGAGCCTCCCCTGTGGCATTAGTGGCTCCTGAGAGTGGGACACTAGGTGGGAGTGGCATCACCAGTTCCCGGCTCTTCCCTGCTCCCTCATCCGTGTTACCCTAAGCCTCCAGGTGGAGAACGGACATCTGTGGCCATGGTCACTGCAGGTCTTGGCCCCCAACAGGCACTTCTGGGAGAGAGCAGGGCCTTGGATAACCAGAAAGTCTATGAGCAAGTGTGAGCTTCCAGCTTGCACTAAGATGACTTGATCCTGAGGTGGGAGATGTGGACGAGCGAGGGGCGGCCCATGGCTGCCCTGAACCCTGTGATCTGAGAAGTGACATTCCAGCGGAAGTCCCATGAAACCCAGAAGTGAGATGAAACCCAGACCCAAGCATCCGGGGCCTCTCAGAGTCTCAGTTCCTTCGTCTGCTTTGGTGAACATTGCCCGAGGTTCTGATGGCCCCACAACTGCTGGGATCCATAAATCCAGAGGCCTGGGGTCAGGCTGCTGTGGAATTTGGGGTGGGGGAGGGGTCTGACCTGAGGCTGTGCTGAGCAGGGCCGGTGTGCATGCTGGAGGATAAGCTGGGGAGGAGCTCTGAGGGTCAGTGCAGCACCCCAGGGGCAAACAGTGTGGGGCAGTTGCCACTTGGGGCTACGTGCACTCAGTGTCTTGTATATCCCTGTCTTCAATAAAGTCTTGTGGTGAGCCAGCGCCAGCCTTCACCATAGTCCTGCACCGCACTCCATGAGACAGCAGAGCTAGGCAGGTACCCAGTGCTCTGGGACTGCTCTGTCCTGGTCTCCAGATGGCTTTGTGCTCGCTCCCAAGGAGTCACTGGCTAGGCAGAATCAAGCAAGCCTGGGCGATGGGGCAAGGTCAGGCTAGCCTTCTGCATAGGATGCATCCAGCCGGGCTTGTGTCCTGGAGCGTGGGCCTCATGGGTTCACCTAGGCTGGCTCTGTGTCTCCCACAGGTGTCTTTGAGGTGATACTCTGCCCCTACAGGGGATGGGTCCTGGGGTTCTGAGGAGTTGACACTCTGAGGGACTAATTAACAGTCATGTATTTCTAATTGATGCTTCAACTTGTAGCTCAAGTTATTCTGTGAAAGGTAGGATTGGTTGAGTGCCCACACTGCAGGAAGTACATGGGCGGGGCCCCACCCCGCCATGGAGGCAGTCGGGGAGGGATCCTCACTCGTGTTCTGTGGGAGTGTCCTGAGTCCATGTCCACAGGACACCAGTTCTCAGACTCTCTCCCAGGATTCTGTGTCCTATCCTCTAGGCAGCTCATTCGTCACTGGGCTGGAGGGATGGGCCGGGTTGGGGGTGGGGTGGGCAGATGGGAGATGACTGGGGACAGGACTCCTGAGCCAGGCCCTCAGAAATCCAAGGTGATTGTGTCCGCCATTTCTGTGCGAGCACACCCACCTATGTGGCGGCCATGAGCAGCTCTGGCTGTGGCTCCAAGAGCCAGCGGGATGGGTCTTACCAACCCAATCTCACAGAACTCTCTAGATCTATAAAGGGGCTTGAGGACCAGCCATCTACAGGGTGTAGTACTGAGGGAAGAGATCTCCCCAGGGTTCTGTGGGGAGACTGGAGAGGCCCGAGTGGTGGTGAACATTTGTGGGGGGGGGGGGGCGCCCTGATGGCCTTGCCATCTTTAGGATGTAGTGTGTCCTTCGTGACATGAGGAGTGTTGTGACATCATCAATTTCAGAGGTTCAGGGCTGCCTGAGGTCATATGGACTTCCCAGCTGGGTCCTGTTCCGGGAGGGATCATTCAGGAAGCCAGGAGCCTGCAAGGGCCCAGCCCAGACTGCCTGTCAGGAATGTACCCTTTCACATCCAGCCCTCCTCCACACCATGAGAAACAAGGACGGATCCAGAAGCCAGGCTGTAGCGGAGCTTGGACGGGCTGCATGGAGCCATGTGCCTTCGGGACTGCAACCTAGGGAGACTTGGAACCTTCTGGAAAGCTGCCCCTCCCCCTCCCCCACAATTCCTCCTGTAACTCTGCTTCTTGCTCAAGCCTTGAGGCCCTTGCTGCTGGGTTACATCATAAATACCCTCAACTCCAGCCTCCACGCTGCCCTGGACAGCAGCTGCTGGCACGGTCCCTCATCGTGGCGAACAGTGGCTGAAGAAGCTAGGGCTCATGGATCAGAGAGATAGATGCAGGCAGGAACCCAGGCGTGTGCCTGGAAAGCACTTTGGGCGTGTGCCCAGCCCTCAGAGCCAAGCCTTTGACTAAGGCAAACATCTGAGCTAGCCTCCCGGTCTGAGTCTGAGCAGCACAGCATGGCATGAGGGACCCAGTCTGAGCTGAGGAACGGGTGGGCCTCAGGGGGAAGGGTCCCACCCTACCATGCAGCTGCTGAATCCAGGTCTCAACTGGGGGTGTGTGGGTGCCATTGTCATTAGTCACCAGAAGAACTGCACTGAATAGTGGCCCTGGAATGGCCAGTGACCACACCTTGGCCAGAGCACCCGTGGACAGCTTCCAGAGGGAGTCTGGTGAAAGGAGTGGGCTGTGGAGATGAGGTGTCTACAGCCCCTGTAGACACACACTCACTACGGTGATGCCAGCCGGTAAGAACAGCACCCAGCTGTGGACTCAGCTGAAGAGAAGCCGTGGTGTGTGGTTAGAGGTGGTGGTGACAGACAACCCTGTCCTTACTGTGTGTGCCAGTGGGGGGGGGGGGAGGAGGCTTGATGATTATCTGTCCCACACCTTTGCCAAGGTTCACACCTGGCTAACATGATCCCTCATCCCCTGGCCACCGTGACAGCCACTGGGGAGGTGGGTATGATTGTACTGTGATGTTCATAAGGGCAGGCCCTGTGGTTTTATGTTCAGATGGGCAGCCAGGTCTGAAAAGGTATATCCAGGCATCAGGTACAGCCCAGCCATGGGGCCGCACAGTGAGAGAGACAGACACACTATCCTTGGGACGGACTGAGTATGCTTGGAGCTGAAGCCCGAGAGGGGCCTGCTTAGTCGGGAGTTCTAAACCCTAAACCCCTCAGAATCGAGAATTCCTGCCCAGTTACACATCTCCTAAGGCTCCTAAGGAAGGGTATATTACCCACCAGAACACCTGCCTACAAAAGGGACTGAGTGTCCATGGCCCTCAGCTCCCTCAGCAGTGAGGAAGCTGCCTCTGTAAGCCCACCGTCTCCAGAGAGAGACCAAGGCAGTGCCCGAAGGTTCTCAAGAGTGGGCCTCCATGTCTCTCCCCCCAACCCTCGGGACCTCCAGGGTCTGAGCTCGCAGCTGACCTGTGATGATGCTCTGCTCTCCAAGGGTGACGCCCACCACTCTCCTCACACTGCATCCTGTTTGCGTTGTGTCTCTTTGTCCTGTGGCCCACAGGGCTCCTTCCTTCACCACCAGCAGCCCCAAAGGAATCCAAGGGCTAGGAATGCGCAGTAATCAGGCAGGCTGGGGCCCATCATACCAGGGATCTTCATAAAGCAGGGAGACCCCAGAGCCATACCTGCTGGACCGGGACCTGAGCAGTTCTGCCTGACACTGGGGCCCAGGGACTCACCTGCCCTTCTTAGAGCAGCTCACAGCACAGTGAGTACACCAGGGGACAGGAGGACAGGCTCTCCAAGAGAGCTGGGTGCAGGCAGGAGCAAGCACCTGGAACCACACCGGGAAGGGAAGGGCGGGTCTGGGGGAGACCCATAGCTTCATCCTAAAGTTCCACCAGAGCCTGTCAGCCCTAGCTGCCAGCCAGGAAGTACTAATCTCCTAGGATAAAGAACATTAGTCGGTTCTCCCCTCCCATGAGGAGAAGGGAATGAGGCTGTCTGTCCCCTGTAGGGCCCCTCTCCACCCCAGCCTGAGGAAGGCCTTTTAGCAGCAGCAGCAGACTGGAGGCTACTCCAGCCCCTGGGGACCAGGGGGCTTAGCAAGCTGGATTTGGGTAGAAAGCAGGACTGCTTTTGTTGTTGTTTTTGAAGCTTTCTGGCTGAGCTTACTTCTTTGAAATGTTTTCAAGGGAGCTGTTTCTGGAAAGAAGTCCTCCCCTCCCCTCTAGTCCAGCTTCAGGGGTTTCCTCAGAGGATGCGCCAGCCCAGCCCAGCTCACCCATGGTCACTGCAAAACAGATTTCCTCTGTGAGGGAAGGGAACAGTTCCCAACAAGGGGTGTGGGGGACCTTGAGACAGTGGGACAGATATGGGGCACAGAATAGTGAGGCTACCTTGAACTCAGTTCTCTCCCCCATAAAGCTGTAGGACCTAGGGCAAACCCTGAGCCTCTTTGAGGCTGAGGCATTGGGAGTGGTGCCTGGGTTGGTGGGCTGGATGCCTGTACACAGGAAACAATTGTTTCCCCAAGGACTGGCACATGGACAAACCACGCTGACATTAGAGCCCAGAGCTGTGTGGTGGGGCAGAGTTTGCTGAAGACAGACTTAGTGTGCAGAGAAGCCCATTCATGTGTGTAATCTTTAGTCCAGGGCCTGTCCTGTCCGGTGAGCTCAGTGGGTCCTGGCTGTCCCCAGCCTTGCCTCCAGCTCCCCCCGCCCCCAGGTAGGTGTCTGACTTACCCAAGGGCCACCAGACCCAATTCCCCCTCCCAAGAGCAACTTGTTCCTGAGTTAGGGAGACAGTGGGGTTTTCCAGCAGAGCTGCTAGACCACTTCATTATCAAGTTGAAAAACACGGCGGCAGCTCACTCTGCCCACGGCCCAAGAGTCAATAATTATAATAGAAAATTGAACCCAAATGCACACAGCCCCAAGAGCCACCCGGGTACCTCTGCAAGTCAGCTGGCAGCCCTGGCATTCTAGTACTGAGCCACCAAGGTAGGCAGCTCCCTGACTGCAGGTGAATTGGAATCAGCCTAATTGGTACAGCCAGCTCCTGTGGTGGCTAAGACAGTCTGGTGTCCTGGCTGCTAGGGAACCAGGCTAAGCGCAGCCAGCAACTATCCCTCCAAAGGCTGCCCAGACCTTGGGAAGCCTGGGGCCAGGGATCGCATGTGGCCAAAATCCTGGCCACTAACCCCCTCCTCTCTCTCCTTCCTCGCTCAGATGAGGAGCCTCCGCTCTTTGCTCTGCCTTCTCCTGCCTCTGAGTGTCTGCTTTCCCCTGCTGGACAGAAGGGGACCCCCAGACACCGGTGACATCGAAGCCAGGATGAGCTGGGCCCAGCTGGCTGAGGGACACACACCCCACTCAGTTCAAAGTCCCCAGCCACAGGCCCTGCTTGTGGTGGCCAAAGAGCAGCAGGCCTCACGCAGGGAACACACCGGCTTCCGTCTAGGGAGGCAGGACTACGGTAGCAGTGAGGCCGAGGGGTTCCTGCCCACTGACTCAGAGAAGGCCAGCAGCCCCCTGGGGACTCTGGCAGAGGAGCTGAGCAGCTACAGCAGGAGGAAGGGAGGCTTTAGCTTCCGCTTTGGCCGGTGAGGGCCTGCGTGGACTCTGCCCTGTCTGTCTACTCTTGTCCTGGCCCCATCTTGAAGAACCTGGACCTGGAGAGAGTATCACAGTGAACTAGTGCTGAATAGGTGTGCACCATTTTTTCATTTCCAACTTTGATAAAGTGAAAAATCTGGGTGGTGTTCAAAAAACAATAACAAAAAAAAAAACCCAAAATGAACAATCAACCCCGCCCCTCCACACTCCCATAAAATCCCTGCACACAGGAGGACTGAGTATGTCTTGGTTAATAAGATAATGTGTCCTTGTCCCAGCCCATGACTTGGGCTGCTGTCTGTCTCAGCTCTGTCGTCCCCCAGTGGCTGGAGTAGCCCCTGATCCCCAGTGGCAGGGCATTGAGGCTGTGATGGGGCCGTGGATACAACAGGCCTCTGGCTCTGTTGTTCATTTGTTGGTAGGTGGACTGAGAGATTACAGCAGGAAATCAAAGTTCTGACAGTCCCCAAAGGGATGCCGGTACTGACATCTAAAGGGCCACTGTGAAAGAGCGTACTCCGCAGTGTATAGAATGTGAATCTGAAAGTTAGAAATGAAGGGGAAGAAAATAACCCAGACACAAACAAACCCCAAACAGTCAGTGTGTTCTCCATCCCATTAGCACAAGATGCCTCTGGCAAGAAAGCCCGTCGGAGCACCGTGCTGCCCACTGAATGGCCTGTGCATCCCCTCTGGCTGCCCTCACCTCCTGTCCATGGTAGTGTTAGCCAACCTAAGGGCCTCATGGGACCTAAACTCCGAATGGGTGGGATTTTTTTGTTTTGTTTTGTTTTGTTTTTGTGCTAAGCAAGGTAGAGTTTCAAATGCCCAAACTAGGAATTGTCATGTGTATCTTTTGAAATAAAAGTTGTAACAACTGAGCATCATAATGGCATGCTGGCCTCCTCTTTCCAGGTCCTCTGGGCCCCAGAAACTTCTTTTCTCGAGTTCCTGAAGCCTTCACTTTGGGGAAATGGAAATCAGGCTGGCTGTACCCTGTACACCTCTCCCAGCAGCCCCTTAATTGGCAGCTGGGCGAAGGTACAGGGAGAGAAGGCACAGGCTGTTTCCCTCTCCACTTCCCTCTTCCCTATGTTTCTCAGAATGAGTGTGAGGGGAAAAAAAAAACCAAACAAACCGACATTTCCACCTGGGGGAAGCGAGGGGAGGTATGTGTAGGGGGGACAGGCTCGGTCTGGGCTGTGTGCAGGTCTGGGGCCAAGCACAGCATCCCTTTCAAAGGCTGCTGAGCCTCCTGCATCCCATCCCAGGTCACACACAGCCGTCAGAAGCAGCTCACTCCAGGGCTGGCTGTGACTGCTGAGATGAGAACTTATATTGATGTTTCTATGGCAACATCTCCCCTCCTCCTTGTGAGTAGCGACTTGCCCCCGTTCACAATTGAATAATTTTCCATTGAGCTGTCACAATTAATTGGTGGATTTTTATTAGCCTTTTAGAACCACACTGGGCCAGGCCCAGCTTGGCACCTCACAGTATTCCGGTGTTTTCCATTCTATTAGTGACTTACGTCCTCAGTAGCAGCTTTCAGTCCTCGGCAGCCAGGAAGCCACTTCATTAAGGTTGACAGATCAGAGCCACAAAAGAACCATGTTGACTGGGGAGAGGGCTGGGAGGTGAGGTGAGCGGGGGTGGGGGGGGGTGGGGGGGGTGCAGAGCCAAACACCTGACGCCGTGGTACACTGCCTTCCCCCAGAGCCACCTTGGGCTCCCCCGGGGCATTGCACATGGGTCCTGGGCTACAGTCACAGGGACAAGACAAGTGCACTAGGACCATAAGGCACATAACTCTGCCTTCCCTTCCATCTCAGGAAGATGTGATGGAGGGTGTGTCCAGCAAAGGGATGCTACTGCTCCTCTCTAGTGTGGACATCGTGGGCACCACCACACTCTCTGGGTCAGTGTCTGAGAACACGGGTCATATGTGAACACGAAGAGGTGGCTGTGGTTCCACCCAGCTCCCTCACCAGCCAGGGATGCCCATCCTGCTTCCGTGGGGCAGTATCCTGGCTCATTCATTCATGTACAGGACAGTCTGAGACAGACAAGACCACAAGCCAGGGCAGAACGGCACTCTGGAGACAGGGCCCTGGTGCCTTGCTTCACCCATAAGGCCGAGGCTGCACACCGTCCCTCACTCTGTGGGTAGGTAGGGCTCAGTTTGAATTTTTTCTTTTGTGATGCTGAGGTTCCAGCTCAGGCCCTCGCGCATGCTAGACAAGTGCTCTAGCACTGAGCTGCACCCGAGCCTGGCAGGTTCTTAATTTAGCAGGATTAGATTAACCTCGACGGAGAGGGCTGGGATGAAGGGGAAGCCTTCAAAGGAACGCATCTGCTGTCATTACCTTTAATCATTAAAAGAGAACCAACAAAGCTATTTTTTCCAGTTTGCTTGTACATTGGAGCTCAATAGCCCTGAAAATCAGAACAGTCAGGCTGCTAAAGCATTGATCTGCTAAACCAGCTCGCCTACATGGCGCTAAGCTCCCTCTTTAACCCCCTGCCCCCAAGTTTCCCACGCTCTGGCAGGGTCTAGGCCCTCGACTGTCCTCTTGGGAACTAGAAAAATCATTTCTCTCCAGACTGGGAAAGGGGAGGCTCTGAGAACCAACCACCTTGGGGTAGACTCAGCCCCAGGACACTCTCCTGGCTGCCCTGGCATCTCCTGCTCTCAACCAGAAGCTATCTGTAGCTCCTCCCTGTATTTACTCAAGACAAAAGCAAGAGGCAGGCATAGTGGTGCAGGCCTGTAATCCCTCATCCTCAGGAGGCTGAAGCAGGAGGATCAGAAGTTCAAGGCCAGCTTTGGTTCCACAGCGAGATGGAGGCCAGTCTGGACTAATGAGTCTCTGTTTCAAAGAACAAAAAAGAAAAAAAGAAAAAAGAAAAAAGAAAAGAAAAAGGCAAATCTTCCCCGTGGTATGTACACCTACAGGTTATTAGCTGCTAAGATAGGTCTGTCCAATCTTCCTGTGTTTAAAGTAGTAATTAAACGCTTAAGGAAGAAGAAAAAGACAGGCCCAGGACAGCTAGCTGCTCATCCGCTCTTGCTCCAATACCAAAGACAGCACAGGAGACCCACAGCCCCCAACCCTGATGAGTTCCTGGTCACCCTGTGCTCATGGTCTACAGGCACAAGTCTCAAAGCCCCTGGGGAACAGAATCTCAAAGGTGTCTCCATTGCAGAATTGACATCAGCTGGAACAGAGTCCCAGCCAAGAGGTTAAGCGGCTAACAGGGAGGAAGGCAGATAAGGTGGGGGTGGGGCATTTGTTTCCTGGCCACTTAATGTCATCTATGCAAGACCAGACTTAGAAATGACTTCCCAGGGGGCCGAGGACCATAGCTCTGTAAAGAGCTTGCCATGGGGAGCTGAATCCAGAGCTACAGCACCTATATAGAGGCGAGACACAAGCCTGTCATCCCAGCTCCTGTTGAGGATGGGTGGGGTAGACGGGAGTGGCCGAAGTGGAGACAGGTAGATTCCTGGAGCTCATTGGCCAGTTAGCTTAGCTGATAGGTGAGTTTTTGGTTCAATGAGAATCTCTCAAAAAATATACTGGTGACAACCCCCTCCCCCTCACGGTGTGCAGAGGTGGGAGAGAGAGAGAGAGAGAGAGAGAGAGAGAAAGTGTGTGTGTGTGTTTCCCAGAACCTGGTGCCCCTGTGTGGTCAAGGCAGCCAGTCCAACCATTATAAAGCCCATCCTGGAGGGTGCTTCCACTGGGCAGGGTGTAGCTATCTGCATTGTCTACAAACGCCTTGGCTAAGCCACTAAGTGGCTTCACCTCTTTGAGCCTGGACAATACAAGACCGGGGCGGTGCAAGCATCCCACGTGGTGACACAGAGCAGACCCAGCTATCATTTCTTCTTTCCTCTGTGTACATATACACGCACCACGGTGTACACATGGAAGTCAGAGGTCCGTGGTAGTTGGTTCTCTTCTTCCACCATATGGGTCCCAGACATTGAACCCAATCAACCTGTCAGCAGGTGCTCTGGGCACTGAGCCATCTCAATGGCCCCTCAGAATGGGTATGTGTGGGGTGTGTCTCTTTGGGCAACCCACAGCTACTAGATTCTAGGGAGCAGCTATGATCTAAGGTCAAGAAAGTCAGTCTTTTCATTGTTGTTTTAAGCCAGGGTTTCTCTGTGTAGCCCTGACTGCCCTGGAGCTTGCTCTGTGGGCCAGGCCACCTGCCTACATGGGGGCACCACCATGTCTGACAAAAAAGACAGTCTTAGAAATAACAAACTTAGTTTCTGGTGACACATCAGGACCTTATTTGGGAGACAGGAAGTATTTTATGCTTGGGCCGAGGTGACAGGTCTCACTCCTGTGCCCTTACAAGAAACAGAGGAAATAGGCAAACAGTACTTGCCTGAGGCCATGGGGAGCTCCCTCGGGCCCATGTCACACACATAAGCACAAGTGGTGGCTGTCCCTGGAACCTCCTGCTGCTCCTGTTAGACAAAGTAGCCACTTAAGGATGACCCTATTGGCTAGAGAAAACCACTGGAGGGCCAGTGTCTAGATTCACTGGGCAACCCCAACCCACTTCAACGTCTGTGATGATGAAGTCATCCTGCCTTCCACTGGGCAGGGGAGGCAGAGTTGGCAGAGTGGCAAGGCACCACAGCCTGTAGCCCTGGCATCCTTGCCATGGGTGTCAGTGACTAAAGCACAACCCTCCCAGAGCCTGCTGGAGGAGGGGCTTGTTCACTGTCCACTCAAGCCTAACAGCTGGCACCCGAAGCTACGTGTGAGAGAGAGCGAGCACTGGGCGGTTCACATGCAGAGGATGCCAGGGAGGAATTCTCTGCCAGCAAGAATCTCAGGTGCTACTGCTCCTACTCCAGGCCTGACACAGGACACTGCCATCTGCTGTGAGGCAGACAAGAGCCAGGCAGCTGGCAACTATGTGCTCAGGACACACAGGCTGTGACCCTTTGGGACATGAGGGGTTGCAGGGATGAATCACAGACCAAGCAGTCTGTCAATACTTCTGTAAACATTTATTTAAAAAATACTACAGAGAGATTTGGATTCAAAAACCAGAGTCATGTACAGGAACAAAATGTACTGGACTGAGAGAAAAGGGGAATGCTGTTGGTGTGCCAGAGGGGCACAGTGGTGAACTATTTACATGTCATTTAGAAGAGCTCAAGTCTATTTAAAAAAAAGAGTGTAATACCAAAGTGTAATACAAAATATAGTGGCACCCCATGGCAGCAACAGAGCAGGACCTTGTGAGCACGGTGTCAGGGCATGGAGGTGTCTGGCCTTTCAAGGTCGCTGGCAGTGTGGCACGGCCTCCCTTGGGCTGCAGAACAGCCTTTGGAGGTAAGGAGGTGATGTGCTATGGAAGACCTTCCATCCAGAGATTTCCATCCAGAGGAAATCATCTCTTTCGGCCCGTCAGGTGACCAGTGTGGGCCCGGGTCAGCGCAGTATGTCTGCAGCGGAGAAGCAGGGAGTGTGGAGGTGTCTTCTGGTCAGTTCAGAGCCAAGGCAGGCGCCCTGTTCTTCAGATGGCTTCTCTGGGAGTCAAGGAATCACCCACACCTGTCCCTGTGCTCAGCTCTGGTCCTGGCTGCCTTAGGAAGGAAGATATGCCCTGCCTAAGTCTGCAAAGGACACCCAACTCCAGCATGCTGTGCATGCCTCCCAAGAGCTCTGGGCTAAGCATGGTTCTCGGTGGTTAAGCAGCAGTTCTGAGGAGCAGTCAGCTCAGGAGAGCCCTGGGGCAGTGGTCCTTCCTGCCAGTTTGTACCTAGTGGCTGTTCCTTTCCATGCCGACCTTTGAAATGCTCAAAAACACTAGAAGGCTGGATCCTTGTCATCAAGGCAAGGACCAGAGAGGGTGGGCCTGCCTGACCTTAGAGCAGGAAAGGGAATAAAGACTACTCAGAAATTCAGATTTTGGGGAGTCCCTGGAGCCCTAGGCTTGGCCTGGTTATGTGCCTGGCCAGCCAGTGACTGCCACCCATGAAACCCAAGCTTGCTGTCCAGGATCTGCAGGGCCCTGCTGAGGACATTGAGAGCAGGTGACAGGCCACACCGCCCAGCTCCTGTTTCCAGTACCCACCCCTCTGGGCCTCTGGCTTTAGCACCTCATGACCCTTAAAGCAACAGCCTCCTTCGCATGGAAAGCAGTGAACACAGGCTCTCTGAGACAGTTTGTTCAGGGACAGCAAGCACAGGGGCTCTCATGCCTTGGTGACAAGAAGGTCCATCAGAGGAGGTCGTTCTCCTGCGAGGACAGGGAATGGGCACTCTCGGCTGACCTGGGAGCTACGTCTGAGGCACCAGAGACTGAAGAACCTGGTGGCCAGGCAGGCCAGCTGAAGTCTTCAGAGCAGGAGGCCCACCACAGCAGTGAGGAGAGGTGGCTTGAGGCACCTGTGTTGGGCAGGAAAGGTGCAGGGCAGCTGGTGCACAACGTAGGAGGAAGGGTCAACTCCATCAGGCCCTGGCTCTGCTTGATGCTCTGTAAAGCTCCTGGGAAAAGATGCCAGCTCCCCAGTCCTCTGTCCCCGTCTTTATAGGCACGAAAGCCCTATGGACTGCAGCCTCTCTCGCTGACACACTGGTCGCTGCTACCTCCGGACAATGTCGCTGATCTCCTTTACAGAGCTAAGCAGCTTGCTGAAGTCTTGTGTGGCGGCTGGCCCGCTGGGGGCTGTTGCAGGGCAGATCTGCAGCTCTCGGAGGTTGCTCTCCAGCTTGTTGATAGCCTCACGGAAGGCAAACTTGTTCCTCATCTGCTGGATAGAGTCCACATAGCTCACACAGAAAGTGTACAGGTTCTTGCCAGCCTCCAGCACAGCACTGTGGCTAGCCATCTGCTCTGAGTTCCGGGAGATGGCAAGGCACAGGGCCTCAGTACTGTCCAGAACCACACTCTTGGTGATGGTGCCACTGGCGATGCGCTCTGGCGGCTGGCGGGTCTTTCGAAGAGACACACGGGTTGATATGAGGGGGATGAAGGCGGCAGAAGACAGCTGCTGGTCCCCAGCCAGGGGTGAAGGTGATGGCGCTGTGGAGGGGGTGGAGATCGGGCTGGTGGGGGTCCCGGGAGGCTTAGTAGTCTGGGGCTTTGGCACAGATGGGGGCACAGGCTTTCTCAGTCCTTCTCCAGGCTGACCAGCCTTGGTGGGGTCATTGTTCACAGCATCCACGGCCAGACTTGGGCACTTTGTCTTTGTGGCCCCACCTGCCTCCCCGGCCACTTCTTGGCTGGGGCTCTGTGCAGGCTTTCCTGCTTTTCCTGTGGAGGCAGGTGGAGGTGGTGGAGCAGGCTTGAGCTTGGACAGCCGCCCTTTGTCTTTCCCTGGGGACTCTGAGCTGTGCTTGTGCCTCCTTACGCGGGTCTCTTCAGAGGGGGCCTTGCTGAGGCCCACTTTGTTGCTGGGGGTTGCTGGTTCTGCAGTAGCAGGAGTCCCCGTGCCCGAGGCACTGCCCTTGGTGGGCTCTTCCTTGTGAGAGAGGCCAGAGGAAGGAGAGGCAGTAACCTGCCTGCGGAGGAGTTTGGGAGTCAAGCTGGGAGGGCTGGAGCCAGGGCTGGATTCCACATCTTTGAAGACTTCCTCAGTGGCCTCCTCAGTTTTCTTCACCAGCCGGGGAGGAGGTGTCGCTGTGCTTTTGGCCACTTGCTCAAACCTGCTCTCACTGGTGCGTTTCCGAGGCAGAGCTGGCTTTTCACTTTTGTGCCCTCCAAAGGTGGATGAGTCAAACTGCTTACCAGCAGATGGCAGGTCTCGAGGCAGCGTGACTGACCGCCACTCTGTGTCCCTAGCCCCATGGGGCATGCAGGAGGCTGAGCAAGAACGCAGGAAACGCTTACTGGAGCTGATGCCACTCTCCTCTTCGGCCAGGCGGCTGCTGGTCAATGTGCTGGACTTTTTCCACATGTGGGGAGAACGGAAGCCCGAGTTGCCCGGCTCTCGGAAGGCTCCATTGGGGACACCAGCCCCATTGCTGGCCTTTGGGGACTTGGTAGGCTCTGCTGCATCTGAGGTGAGAGCTTGCGGCCCATTGCTGACTTCCCGGCCGTCATCCTCAGCAGCCCCTCTGCGTTCTGGCTGGCCATCCATCTCTCGGAAGGAACTGCTGCGCTTAGGGGGTGTCGGCGCCGTTTTCTTCTTCTTCTTGATCAAGGCACTGAACAGGTTGGTCTTCTTGTCTTTGGGGAGAAGGCGCTCATCTTCATTTAGGCTGCCGTCTGGGGGCCCACGCTCTTTCCGAGGAAGCAGTGGCGATACAGCAGGCTCACTGTCCAGTGCATCTGAAACAGAGGAGAGAATGAGCAACAGTGCCCAGGAAACTCTGCACTTGGGCTGGCTGACCCTCTGTAAGGAGGCTCCCCATAGTGCTTTTGCGCCCTTGCCTTCATGGCACGGGCAGCAGTGCTGCTGGAGGGCAAGGACAAATCTGTGCCACTCCCCACCGCTCGGCCTTGTCAGCAATATCATGCATGAGTCCTATCCATCAGCAGAAGTAAATGTCTCTCTCCCCAAACCCAGAGGGGCAAGGGCTGGAGCAATGCTGCCTTCCTCATCCTGAAACCTGTTAAAGTTGTGGAGTCCCTCCAATGTCACAGAATGACAATGCCAAGGGTCAGACCTGCTGAGGGGAAGATGTCAGCTGTCTCATGGGGGCATGACAATCAGCTGCTCTGACAAACATGGAAAGATGACCTTTACAAAACTTCACATGGGTATTTTTAAAATTGAGTGACAAGGCTGGGCAGAAGTGGCTGCACCCCAGCAGAAGCAGGCAGATCTCTGAGTTCAGGGCCAGCCCAGTCTACAGAGTGAGTTCCAGGACAGCCAGGGTACACAGAGAGACCTTGTCTTGAGAAACAAACAAAAGCCTTTGTGCTGTCGGGCGCTGCGGCCAACTGTATGAGGCTTCCTTCCCTCAGCCTCTAGGACCGAGGTAGACTGCATCTGTCCTAAGACTGGCAGAGATGAGCATCAGAAGGAGGAGAGCAGAGGACCTCTCCATGCTGCAGTCCTACTGAAGAAGGTGGAGATTCTACGGGGTCACAGAGCCACATTTAGAGCACAGAGGTTAGGGCGCAGGAGATGACTGGCTCATCAGGAGATGACTTTAGTAATGACACTGGGGGGGAAAAACACCCCCCCCCACTCATCACCAGCTCTTCCCAGCCCGTGCTCCTGCAGCAGCCTCTCCTCCCAACTGCCAACGACCTGATGGCATGAGAGTCGACAGGAAGACCAGACAGCTTGTGTGCCACAGCCTCCACATGGTGAGGAGACAGTCCAGTGGTCTACAATTTGGACTTCTTTATTTATGTAAACTTTCTTTTAAGGCCACACATGTGTGTGCACATGCAGCAGCATACATGTAGAGGTCAGAGGATAAGCCTGGGTACTAGTCCTTCCTTCCAAGCTTGTTTGAGGTAGCGTCTCTGTTGTTCACTGAGGTGTATGTAACTCTAGCTGGCCCTTACGTTTGTTTCTGAGGATTCTCCTGCCGCCACCTCCTCTGTCTCTGAGGAGTACCTTTCTCCTGTCCCCAGGCTCCTGGCCTGCTTGACTT
Organism: Grammomys surdaster; assembly: GCF_004785775.1. Taxonomy (NCBI): domain Eukaryota; kingdom Metazoa; phylum Chordata; class Mammalia; order Rodentia; family Muridae; genus Grammomys; species Grammomys surdaster. The sequence goes on from NW_021620941.1 coordinate 2,485,164, forward strand.
CCTGCCCTGACGTCGTGGATGACGCTCTAATGTGGACGGATAAGGTAAAGCTTTCCTCCCCAAGTTTCTTAGTCATGGTGCTTCATGGCAGCAACAGTGACTCTGGATAAGACAGTCCCTAGATACACTTCTGTGTTCTGTGGGTTTGAACATTTAGCTTCTTATCAGTATGAATATACGTTTAGAATCACAACTGTTTAAAAAAAAATACAGAACTGTGAGTTCTATCAGAATCAAACTTTATCCTGCCTGGTCCCATTCAACCAAGCAGATGACCTGGCCCATCAGCCTACAATGGGAGCCCTGGAGGCCTTTCTGAGTTCAAATACCAGCACTCCCCTTCCCCCAGCCAATTGACTTCAGTGGGTCTGCAGGAGAGCCAGATGCTGTTCTCCTGGTACTTATCACACACAGCTGGCACACAGGAAGCTGTAGACACATGGCTGTTCATACTATCCCTGTATATCTCTATAGACACCTCTTGACCCAGCCCCACTGCTCTAGCTGGGCCTGGGAAACAGTTCAAGAAGATAGGAAACAGTTCAAGAAGACAGCCTTTCCAGAGACCACAAGGAACCTAGTGCTGACCAAGCCCAGGCTGCTCTGATGGTTCCATGTTGTTTAGTGCTCCGGCTGCCCTGGAAGACAGCCAAAGGGCTGTGAAGAACACATGCAAAGGTGGGTGTGCTTTTTTGGCAGGTGTCCCAGTTTTTGGGTTATCTAAGCAACTGCTGAAACTCTCCCCTGGGTAAGAGGTGAATCTTCCTCCCTGGGCTGGACCACTGAGGAGGGACTGATGCCCTTCCCTGCCAGCTCTACTGACAGCTTCTATTCGCCTGCTTGGCCTGAGGGTGGAAAGGGTGGACGTACCGCTTTCTCCAGGGCCCTTTGGGTGGAGCAGCTCCGAGGTGTCAGGTGCATCTTTCTGCTCAGCTGCTCTCCTGCAGGTTCTGGTCTTGGTAGGCAGCTCTGGGGCCTGCAGTGTGCTCCCAGCAGCTCCTCTCACGCCTCGTTTCCCCAGCTCCTTCTCCACCTCTAAGGATCACACAGACACAGCCCAGCAGTCATCAGCAAAGGTGCCATATTGAAAGGGATTCTTTCTTCTTTGCTTTTTTTCTAATTTATACATATTTTAAGTTCTTTTTTGTACGTGTATGGTGTTTTGCCTGCATGTACATCTGTTACCACAGGGGTGTAAAGGCCAGAAGGTGGTACTGGGTCCTCTGTGACTGGTGTCATGAGCTACCATCATCTGGGTGCTGGGAACTGACCCCAAGTCCTCTTAGCCACCATGCTAGCTCTCCAGTTCCTGGGGTTCTCTTTTTCTTAAGATCTATGCGATCTATGCAGTTAGAGAAAAGGAACACAATCCTGAATAAACAGCTCTCAGCATGTTCTAGAACTCTGTGTGACTGCACCTGACACAGAGCCACCACCAAAGCCTCTGAAGAGCTGTCTAGCACCTGGCCTGGGCACTCTCACCAAGACTGAAGTGAAGGCTTGTCTAGTCCCAAGCCAACCTCTCAACCCACTGCAGGCCCCTGGGAGGTGCGTTACCATCTGAGATACTGGATTCCTGGAACATGGTTTCAAAGGCTTGGTGGATCTCAGCAAAGGAGGGCCGATCAGAGGGGTTCCACTGCCAACCTGGATGGAGAAGACCCATGTCAGAGCAGCTGGAAAGCACTGCTAACAAACCCGGACTAGCCATTCCCAAGCAGCAGTCTGGACATGAAAAGCATTCCAAGCTTGCTGACAGCTGACGCTGTGACAAGCTAAAATGCTCCCGTGTCCTATGATAGACACTAAGGATTTAAGAAGACATTATATACAGGCAGAAATATGGATCGCAAAACTCCAGAGACAATGACAATAAAAACTGCATCTATAAACATCTCTCGCCACTGACAGATAAGGCGTTAACAAGGCAGCAGCTTGTCTCGGTCATCACCCTCTGGTGTCATCAGTCTACCGTCCTCATTAGCACAGACATGCATCTCTCTGGCTTCTTTTGCTGCTCTTGCACAGGACCCAGGCTCAGTTCCCAGCACTCGTGAGTCTCACAACTGTCTGTAACGCCAGCTCCTGGGGACACAATGCCCTCTTCTGGCCTCCACGATCACCAGACACATGTATGATATACAGATATACATGCAGGCAAAACCATACACATAAAACAAAAACTTAAAAAAAGATGACAATGACCAATGCTTTGGCATGTCAGTGAGGACATGGACGGCGTGCACTGCTGGTTTGTTGTCACTTCTGCTGGAGTGGAAACTGCTACAACCTCCTGTTAGGGGATAATTTTATCCACAGCATAGAACCTTTGACTCAACAGCCCAGCTTTTAGAAATATCAACGCTACCTGCAGAGACAAGGATGAGGGTGTGTCTGCCTTAGTTATATACAGAACGCACAGTAGCAAACACAGGGCCACAGAGACGGGGAGCTCTGCCAGGGCTGATGCTAAGTTTGGTCACTGGGACCCACATAGTAGAAAAAGAGAACCAACTCCCAAAACTGTCTGCTGTGGAGTGGATGCCCGAATGAATGAATGAATGAGTGAATGAATGAATAAAATGTAATTAAAGCAAACAAATGTGTAAAACATGAGCGGGTGTTTCAAACCATTAACTGAAATGCTGGCCAGCAGCAGTAGTAAAGGTGGGTACAGGGTGAGGAGGACCTAAATACATGCACAGAGCAGTGTCTCTAATGCACTAAGATCGTAAGGTCACAGAGGATACGACCAATGTGCACACACATACTCACATGACATATACACCAGAGTTCCATCACCTACAGCAACTTATTTTTGGTTTTTGTTTGTTTGTTTGTTTGTTTGTTTGTTTTTGGTTTTTTGAGACAGGGTTTCTCTGTGTAGCCCTGGCTGTCCTGGAACTCACTCTGTAGACCAGGCTGGCCTCGAACTCAGAAATCCGCCTGCCTCTGCCTCCCAAGCACTGGGATTAAAGGCGTGCGCCACCACTGCCCAACAACCCGGAGCAATTTATAGCCAGATATTGGGAAGCAGGACCTAGGAATCTGTATCTATTAATAATATCCAGGTTTGGCATCTATCTAACCCTTTTTATGCTTAAAAAAAAAAAAAATCAAAACGACCTGGGCATGGCGGCTCACGTCTGCAGTCCTGGAGCTCATGAGGTTCAGGTAGGAGAGTCAGGATGTAGCCAGGGCTATAGAGTTCAAGGCCCTGATCCAAAACAAAACCAAATGGAAAATAGCCCTCCCAAAGGCAAACAAAAAGAACTCGTAAGTACTGTATCTGTAAATAAATGCACTGAAAGACACCCAAAGCCAGACTCCATGAATGCCTTGGGAACATGGGGACAGAGTGCCAAGGGCCCACTGGAATGGTTTTCTGAATGGGTTGGGGAGGCTCACATGCTCGCATGAGTTCGTAAACCTTCTCAGGGCAGCCTTCAGGGCGCTCCATGCGGTAGTCTTTTTCCAGCAGCTCATAAACCTGAGACAGGTCAATTCCTGGGTAAGGTGACATGCCATAGGTAGCAATTTCCCAGAGCAATACTCCAAATGCTGAAAGAAAGAAGGGAGAGGAAGATATCAGGGTGTGTGAGGCATTGGCCAGTGAGGTGGCATTCTGCACAAACCTAGTGACCTTTCAATCCTAGAACCCTGCAAAAAGGTGGAAGGACAGAGGTGTCCTCTGACAGGCACAGGTGTGTCATAGCATGCACACCCAATCAGACTTCACACATACACACACACACACACACACACACACACACACACACACAAATGTATAGGCACTCCCCACACTGGCAGTAGAGACCTGTAGAGCAGGCCCAGTAGTGGCATTTACCAGGCTCTCCATGACAACAGCCCAGGAAAGGCAGGACAGAGCAAAGCTGTTTACTCACACTACACTAAAGCATGTAAGGAGAGAGAGGAAGGTGAGCCTCCTGGGGCACAGAGCTATAAGTCAGCTGCCACGTTCTGCTCACAGCTCTGTGACTGTGTAGTCACATGTCTGTCAGGCATGGGTTGTTTCTAGGTGGGTGAGGTTATCTCCAAGTTTCCTTCCAGCTCTAAATAGTTTGTAAAAATCTTGTGAACTCACAAAGTCTTGGCATTCTTCTTCCCACTAAGAACCAGGATTCCTTAGAAAAGCAGGTGATTCAGATCTGGGAAAGGAAGAAGACTGGGCTATCTTGTCATTCCCCAGAGCACAGATACTATAGACGACAGGGTACTGTCAAAAGGACAAGGAAGGAGATGGCTGAAGACGAGGAGGAGAACCACAGAACCCTGAAACACAGGACTGTGTCAACACAGAGCTCATAGCAACACCACAAAAGACTAGCAACTCCAACTGCCACCACCACTTGGAAAATTGTGAGTCAGGAGGCAGCTTCTGAATCCACCACTCCTACACCAAGTCTACCACTGGACAACTGAACACCTAGAGGCTTTTCCTTTTATACTCCATGGCTAACTGAATATGGAGGAAAGGAATTGGAGACTGGTCATGACAGACAGCCCCAAGCAAACCACCATTGGTCATCAACAGCTGCGACACCATAGCCCTCTAGTGTAGTGGTTTTTCAACTTTCCTAATGCTAGGACCCTTTAATACGGATCCTCATGTTGTGGTGACCCCAAGCATAAAATTATTTTCACTGATACTTCATAACTGTAATTTTGCTACTGTTATGGATTATAATGTAAATATTGTTGGAGATAGAAGGTTGCCAAAGGGGTCATGACCGACAGGTTGAGACTCACTGTACTAGAGGGAGAGAAATCAAGCATTATAGATCAACCAACCTAAAAGCATCCGCCTCTGCTAATATACCTAATGAAAGAAAAGTCAACTCAAATGTCAGCAGCTACCCAGATCTGACCATGTAGCTTCTAAGAAGACTGAAGCCAGAGGCACAGAACAGATCACAACACAGAGACACAATGAACAAACTCTAGAATCTGGAAAGTCTAAAGGAAAGGTAACAGAGTTTATCAATAACTGAACAGCAGGGAAACACAATCAGTGATGGAAGATACAGGCTAGAGGCACGTAGGACACATCAGTGCAGTGAGGGAGCCGCATCTGGTGGAGCAAACACTGGAATGTGTATGTGCAAAATAGTATGTCTGAGACTTGCTTTAAAATAACAAGAGGCGAAGGAGTAGGTGGGGCACTGGGCTCACTATTAAACTCCACCTTCTTTGGTCACCCTTGGCATGAAAAGTTCTTAAAGCCAGACATTGTGGTGCACACCTTTAACCCCAGCACTTGGGAGGCGAAGGCGGAGGAGGCAGAGGAGGTGGAGGCAGGCGGATTTCTGAGTTCAAGGCCAGCCTGTCTATAGATGAGTTCCAGGACAGTTGGAGTTGTGCAGAGAGACCCATCTCAGCAAAAAAAGTAAAGTTCTTTAAAAATTAAAATAAACACCAGGTGACACTCCCACACGAAGTGCCTGGTCTACAGCCCCAAACCAAAGCAAGCAGCTTTCCTGCAGAGAGTATGACTCTGGATGCTGCCTGCAGGGTCGGCTTCCACAGCAGCAAACCCAAGCAGCAAATATGGAATGAAGACCCGAAGATGGTGCTATTCTGGATCACTCTAGAAGTCACTTTTGCTTTCTCTCTTTCTCTCTTTCTCTCTTTCTCTCTCTCTCTCTCTCTCTTTCTTTCTTTCAAAGAAAAGAGGAAACAGGAGTTTAAACTAAACTAGAAACAAGCCAGAAAGAGAGCGTAGAGGAGGAGGAGAGACGGAGGTGTAACAGTCTAAGAGACATTGAGGCAGAACTGCCCAGGACCCAAGCCCTTACCCCAGACGTCCGACTTGATGGAGAACTTGTTGTAGGCCAGGCTCTCAGGTGCAGTCCACTTGATGGGGAATTTGGCTCCAGCATGGGCTGTGTAGGTGTCCCCTGTCATCAACCTGCTCAGGCCAAAATCAGCCACCTTCACCAAGTGGTTTTCCCCTACAAGGCAGTTCCGGGCAGCAAGGTCTCTGAGGAAGGAAAAGGATCTTCTGTGGGTGCTCCTGGCGGACTCCCTAGTTGTGTAACTCCCCTACTACTGACAGGTATAACACTGACAAAAGAAGACCAAGTGCTATCCCCAGAAGCTTTCAAATGCCCCACTGTGGAGCAACCATTCCTCAGCAAATGCTAGTCCACAGCAATACCACAGGCAGACAGGGTTGCAATGCGGGCAGGTCCTGCCCCGTGACCTGGAGCATGTCAGTTACCCTGGAACTCGGCTACCTCACCCATAAAATGAAGACAGTAACAGGGCGTGCCTTGGGCAGCTATATGTGATATCCCTACTTTCCTCTTGCTTCCTGATGCCCACTCAAGTGTGTTTGAGAAACTCTGCTGTATAATCACCTCCTGAATCTTCATGGGAGGAAGGGTCTAATCTTTGGTTCATGGATGTTAACCATGAAGTCCTGAGGCAACTGGGAACGGAGGAATGAGAGGATAAGGCAGCTTAGGGCAACGACTGTACGATATAGCTTGATCACCAGCAATGAGAGAGAAATTAAGCACACAAGAGCTGTGCCTAATAGGATTTTTGGTAAGGCATTTTAGTGTGTGAATGGAGGGGGAATCGAGCTGGCCATGCAAGGCGAGCCAGAAGTCAGGAAATCTCAATTTGCAGCATCAGAGGCTACACTTTGCTGAGCGACAGGAGCATTTGGATTGGGCTCTCGTGGAGCAGAAAAAGATCTGTCTTCCGAGGGGCTGCCAGCATTTCACACACGCTACTTATTCCTGGCTATGAAATCTCATGTCGAGGTTTCACACTTGAGTTAATTGGGTAGGAAAGGTCACCACAGTGGCGTGGAGAACATCTTGCATGACGGAGTTGGGCCAAGCCCATCAGGCTCCCTCCTGCACAGGTTGTCACTCTGCTAGGAAGCCACTTCCACCAGCAAAGCATGCAAACCCAGATAATTGTGGCACACTTGAAGGTCAAAACACTCTGGGTTTTAAAAACAGCAACCGGCTTGCATGTATATAATTCTCCAGCCATGGAAACATCCTCAAACCCAGTGACAGCTGGTGGGCAAGGAAACACAAAGGGAAGCAGGAAAAGCCACACAATGAAGCTAAGCTCAGGCAGAGAGAGGTCTTTACTGACGGAGCGCTGGCCTCGGAATGCTCGGTTTCAGAGGGAGCCAAGATTATCAGGAAGAAGGTCTTTTAAGAATTTTGTTTAATATTCCACTAAATCCAAAATGGCTCAGAAATGAAACACTTCCTTCCCCGGACATTAGCTGCTCCACTGGCCCAGGCCTTGGGCCTGAAGCACTTAGTCCCGCCAGTTGCAAGCAGCACTTTACGGCAGGCACTTGTGTCTGCCTTTGTTTTGAGGGCCAGTGACCTGCTAAGGCCAAGACTGGTAGCTGAGCCCTAAGACCCCATAGCCGGGTCCCTCTGTTCTGAATCAGGGGTGAGGCTGGGTGAGGCTGCTTTGCCCAGCCCTACCTGTGGATGAAGTTCTTCTTCTCCAGGTACTCCATGGCCGATGAGATCTGTGTAGCCATGTAGAGCAGCACCACGGCGCTCACCTCCTGCCGGTTGCATTCCCTCAGGTAGTCCAGCAGGTTCCCGTAGGTCATGAACTCAGTGATGATGTAGAAGGGGGGCTCCCGGGTACACACACCTGACATCAGACACGGGCTTCAGCATGGGGCTCAGGGGAAGGAGCCCTAGGGAAATCTGGCCTGAAGAAAGGGCTCCTGGCCTGGTAGGAGAGCTTAGCGACTAGAGCGCTTGCCACGCCCACGCAGGTCTGACCCCAGAACCCATGTGAAGGCGGAAGGAGAGACCTGAGCAGACAAAGTGTCTGTCATCTGAGCTCCCCTACATGCCCCTGAACACTCAGTTCTCTTTTATCAGGAAGTGATGCCCACTCAGCCAGACATGTGGAGCAGAACTCCTCACAGCAGCAGCTGGCGGGGCCGGGCCCTCTTCTGCATCTGAGCTTGGTTACCTAGCAGCTGCACCAGGTTAGGGTGTTTGATCTCCTTCATCACTGCGGCTTCCTTCAGGAACTCCTCCACCTCCATGGTGTCCTCCTGCAGAAGACAAGTTGAGATGCGTGAGATTTGTTTAGCTGTGTCTGAGAGGGAAGACATACCTTCAGCTAAGGCAAATAGCAGTGGCAACCTCCACCCAGCCTCGGCTATTCCTTCCGATGAACACTGGTTACACTGCCTTTGAGAGGCTCAAGGAGTCTTGTCCCGGTGATGTGAAGACTCCAGTGGGGCAAATTCTCACCCAGGCTCATGTTGTGAACAGCTGCTCCCCAGCTGATGGGGCCACTCTAGAAGGCTATGGACCTTCAGGAGGTGGGGCTTGTCTGGGAGGAGTTCTCTAAGGGTCTGATCCAGACTTGGGTTCCAGAGCAGCTCTCCTCTTCCTGGACTACAAGCGTGGGAACAGCTTTGCCACACACTCCTGCCACCACGGATGAAGCTGCTCTGCCATGCTTCCTGCAGTGATGGACTGAAATTCTCTGACACCATGAGCCAAGCTGGATCTTTTCTCCCTTAAGGTGTTCCTGTCAGGTATTCTGTGTGGCCCAGTGAGTCAATAGGGCCATGGGTGGGCGTGGTCTGGTATTGCTGCCTGGATCTTCTGTGAGGTCTTGGAGAGATGTGCAAACACTACAGAACTATTTCTACACTGTTTACTTCCCGATCTAACGCTCTTAACATTAATAGTGTGAAGAGTCTGAAATGGGGCTGGTTTGAGAGAGCCACACCACCTCACACTGGCAGACAGACCCTGAGCTACTTAGGTATGCAGCGTCATGAGCACCTAATGAAGCAATCATCACTGACTAGGGGGTCAATCACCCGGATTCTAAATCAGTCTTACCAGCAGCTCTCTGATGACTCACAGAATCATCTGTGTAGGTCACACAATACAGGGCCACAGACGGGCAGATCACCACTCTTTCCTCCTTTCCAGACTGAGTCTGAAGGGTCTATGCGCCTCAGCCTCCTTGAACCTAAGCCTCTGTTCCTTTGAATCAACTACCACAAACAGGAAGCAGCAACAGTGTGTGGCAGGGTCTCCCTAGCTGCAAGAACAAGGCTCTGGAGGCAAGGCCACATGTGGTGTCTGCAGGGAGTCTGCCTGTATGGTATGGAAGAGGTTTCATGAAAATCAGCCTGTCTTCCCTGGGCAGACAGCTTCAGCAGACCCCATGCTAAGTGCGGAAGTGTCTACAGTCCTGTGCTAAGTGTGGAGCTGACTACATGGTTGGCACTATGGCTGTTCCAGTTCCTGCCATGGAAAGGGAAGTGACACTCCAGAGGATGGACCAACTGTTTCTTGGTGCTGTTTCTGCTTTGGTCACTGTGAGAAGCCAATCATGACCACAGCCAGTGTGATGGCTTGTTATCACCAAACACGGGTCCTAAAAGACTATGGAGATGCTGTCTACTGCTCTGTAGCAACATGGGCTGCTCTAATGTACCACGGCATGCTGGCTGTCACTGCCCAGCTGTGCAGGGGGCGATCATCCCATGTCACCCACTACTGGCTGCTGGGTCCTTCAAGTCTTCTGTTCTACAGCTGCCCGACAGCCAGTCTGGCTCTGTGTACGGCACTCTGATGTACCTGGTGACACAGTGACACACTATGGACGCCTGCCAGAACCAGGAAGGAGGTCAGTGCTGCACAATACAACTGGTTTTGACAAAGTTACTCTCTAACATTCAAACCTTTCTGTTCTAAAGCAATGCACCACACTAAACCACACGGGCTCATCACCTCAGAAATCTCAGTTGCTGTGGAGCCATCTACCCTTATCTAGACGACCCATGATCTCAAGGCAGAATTACTGAAAAGAACTTTCCTGCTGTGACAACACATCCCTACAGTCTCACACACATGTACTCACACCCTGTGCAATCATTTTGTCCTGTCTGTTTCCACCCCATGTCTCTCTTACACACGCACCCACCAATCATTCCTTGCCTTCTTTCATTTCAGAAAAATCAGTGTGAGTTTGTCTCCCCCTGCTGGAATCAGACATGATTCAATTAATCATTTAAACTGTAACCTAATGTTCTTAAATATTGAAAATTTAAAGATAAAAATAAAATATCAGGGAGCTGGAGAGATGGCTTAGCAGTTAAGAGCTCTGGCTGTTCTTCCAGAGGTCCTGAGTTCAATTCCCAGTAGCCACATGTGGCTCATAATCATGTGTAACAGGATTTGATAGCCTCTTCTATCATGCAGACGAAGCACTCATAATATATAAACAAATCTTTAAAAACAAAAACAACCCCCTCATTCCAATTTGTGAGGTCCCTCTGCTTATTTCTTAATTCACCCCATCCTTCTGAAGATGTTTTCCTTTTACACAGTCAAATAGAACTATGAAGGGTTAGGTGGAAGAACCGCTTGCAGGACTTTCCTTTATCTCTTTATTGCTTGTGCTTATGCTTGTTGGGAAAGGAGGGGTCAGCTGCTCTCTTCACAGGGCCCGCCAGCTCCAGCCTGTGGAGGCAGAGGAACTGAGACAGCGCTACAGGGGCTAAGAGGATGCTAGTCAGTTATGCTGACCTGGCTCTGCTGCTGTGTGAGACCCTGGCAACTTCGTGACCTACAACCTCACCCCCACTCTTCTGTGAATCTTTCCTTTCTTCTGTCTTTCCTTTTTAGAGGTAAGGGCTCACATGATGACCTCAAACTCCCACTCCTCCTGCCTCCACAACCCAAGAGCTGAGATCCCGGCTGTATACCGTGCTAGGGATCAAGCCCAAGGCTCTGCACACTGGACAAGCACTCTGAGCTGGCTACATCCTCAGCCTCCAGACTTGTTTTCAGTGACTGGCCAGCAGGCATCCGAGACACACAGTCTGACTGCAGTGGCTGTTCCCTCTGGCTGTAGGGATGGAACAAGCACACCACTCATTTGGAAGGAGGGCTGGTTTTCTAATGAATACCGTCTTCTCACGTCACTGCAAGGGAGTGCCTTACACAAGCAGGCCTTGCAACCCCTGCTTAAGGACGGGAGGAAGCAATGCTCTGTGAGACTGCTCAAGGCCAGCATGACTCTCTTGAGAGAGCTTTCACAGCCACAGCCAGCAAGGAAAAGTCCACCGTGCAGTTTTTCTCAACCTGTGGGTTGCCAACTCCTTTGGAGTCTCGTATCAGAGATCTCGCATATTAGATATTTACGATTCATAACAGAAGCAAAACTACAGTTCTGAAGTAGCAATGAAATAAGTGTACGTGGGGTCATCACTGAATGAGGAAGTGTGTTAAGGGTTGCAGCATTAGGAAGGCTGAGGACCACAGCCATAGAGGATGTGGAAGAAGGTTGTCCTAAGGGACAGAACTGACGTTTATGTTTATTGTTCACAGGGTCTGAGGAGTAATGCTCTAAAGGAGGGAGATGGTGAAGAGCTGGGCTTGCGAGCTGGGTGCCTAGGTTGGAGTCTTGGTTCAGGGCTCTGGCTTCCACAGCCGTAGTGGTGATATGTTCACACTTACACAATCTCTCAGCACCATGAGCAGAGGAGCTGCTGCTGTGTGATCTAGTACATCACACGCTCAGCTCTGCTGTGTGAACTAGTGCATCACACGGTCAGCTCTGCTGTGTGAACTAGTGCATCACACGCTCAGCTCTGCGGGCTGTGCTAACTCAGTAACTCTAGCCACTACTGTAATTTGTGTGGTTCTCAACTTCTGACAAGGAGGTAAAGAGCCCAAATCCTTTGCCTCTCTTCTCTAAGAAATGGGTAACAGATGGCAGAGCCTCACTCCTGCAGGGCTGGGGAGAGTGAGGATAGTGCCCTGCCCTTTTCTGGTCAAGTGCTATGCAGGGTTATTGCCAGGCGCCCACCCAACAGACCCTACTGCTCTTTACTAACTAGGGTGCATACAGTAAGGAGGTTCTTGGAAACTTGCTGAAGTCTTAACAGAAAATACCAGAACAGACCTCCTCTGGTCTCCTGCTATGCAGAGCTGCAGCACTGCCCATTGATGGGGCCTCCCAGCTGTGCAACTCTCTTCTTTAATGTTCTGATTTTTACATGGATTTATGTGAAGAGCATGTGTCCTGGCACATGTATGGTGGGACTCTGTTCTCTCTTCTTACCATGTGGGTTAAGGGAGCACACCTTGAGGTGTCAGGCTCAGACTTTACCTACTGGGTCGCTTGCCACCCTCTCTTGAAGAGTTTCTAACAATTCCTCCCTCCTTGCTGAATCTTAGACACCCCATGCTTTCCCTCTTGCTGTGTTTGTAAATCCCTGTCAGCAGTGCCTCGCCCTCCAAGCCAGTGAGTGACACTGTGGCCTGGTGTACTGGACATGGGTCACTGGCGTTCTCCCCTACGCCTCTGATGGCATCAGGTCTGCCCAGAGTGTCTGTCTTTTGGTGGCTCCCCTCCTCAGCTAGGGCTTCCTGGCCTCTGCCCTTCCTCACAGCAGTGGTTCACACTCTTCTACCCAGTGCAGCCAAAACTGCCTCCTCCTCGAACGGCAGAGCCCAACACCACCCTGAACCCCTGTGTCACCACCATTGGGATTCTGTCCATGTCTGTCCAATGTGGGCACCCAGGACTAAGCCTGTTTGGCAAACTAATGTGAAGAACTCATATTATTACATTTTAAAAAGTTGAATTCAGAAAATGCCCAACAGTACCCCAGGCAATCCCACCCCTGCCCCTCTCTTCTCCCAGCGCTGGTCTGCCACAGAGCCAAAGGAAGGGGAAATGCTAAATATGACGACTGGGAAGCTGCTTTTCATTCTATCATTAAGGAATGCAGTCTTGCTCTAAACAGTTATTATGGCAACCAAAGTCACAGGTTCTATTTTCCTGTCTCTTACTGGCAGAGCCAGGGCTATCAGATGTACTGAGTGGCTGAGCTGAGACACAAGCACACAGTCAGACCTGTGTTTCCAGGTGTGGACAGCAGCTATTCACAGGTTATCATCAGTGTCCGTCCAAAACATGCACAAGCAAGCAATGGAGTTCAACACTAGGGGACACTCTCACCACAGGCACAAGCTCGGATCATGCAGATTCAGGGAAGAACATGAATCACCTGCAAACATGACACACACCGGTCAACAGTGGAGAGGTGTGTGGTCCTGTGGTTCAAGGAAGGCCACAGCCCAGTGACAAGCAGGACTCGCTTCTGTTTGCAGAAGCTGCCGTGTGAGAGAACCAGAGCACGCCAGGCCACCACACTTGCCTTTCCTATCAGCCCACAGAAGCCCACATGGACTCATGGTCATGATTCTCCTCCAGTCCAGCCTCTACGCTTCTTTCTCTGAACTCTCATAAGGACGCAGCCTCCATGGCACCCGACAAGAACAGAAAGCAGGCTTTGAAAGAACACTGCTACAGAACAAGTGTCCTCTAATAATTAGCCTTTCCCGACCCTCAGCACTGGGCAGTGCTTACCATCTACAAAGCCACAGACGGAAGATGCTCAGCCTCACAGAGAAGCAATGCCAAGGAGGCCTGGGGCACGGCTCGGAGGCCTGGGGCACGGCTCGGAGGCCTGGGGCACGGCTGAGCCGCAGCAGACACCCACCCTCACCCTTCAACCAGGCCCCAAACCTACCTTCAAGGTCTTCACGGCCACGGTGAGGCTATACTTCTTCCAAACGCCCTCGTACACTTCCCCGTACTGGCCTCCACCCAACTTGTGCTTCATGGTGATGTCTGTGCGCTCCATTTCCCACTTGTCATAATTGGGGGACACGCCATAAATGGTGGGCTTGTTGCGCTTGGGAGCTGGATAGTGGAGTGTGGTGATGAGCCCATCGGCCACCGTAGAGTGATGGTGAACTAACTCAGCCAGAGTATTGAAGCGGCTCTCCGAGGAGACGTACAGCTGAGGAAGAGAGGGAACAGCCCTCATTCACAGAGCAAAATCCTAGGGGAAAGGTTCTACACAGTTTAGTCACCTACAGCAGCTTCTTCTAGCAGGGGTAGAACTTAGCGACACAGATGCTCAAGAGCCCGAGGGCACGTGCACCTGCCTCTGCTAAACCCTACCCAACATTCCCCTCTTTACCCTCCAATTTATTATTTTTAATTAATTTTCTTTATTATTTTGGTTTTATGACTATGGGTAATCACATATGTATGTATGTATGTATGTATGTATGTATGTATGTATGTATGCATGCATGCATGTGAACTATGCACATGCCTGGTCCTCTCAGAGGCTAGGATAAGGCTTTAGACTCCCTGGAACTAGAGTTACAGAGCATGGCTGTGAGCTTCTGTGTGGGTGCTCGGATTAGAACTAGGAGCCTCTGGAAGAGCAGCAGTCAATGCTCTTGACTAACCCTGAGCCACATTTCTGTCAGCACCTTGCAGGCCAGAAACCAGCACAGCCTTTTCCAAGATGGGACCCAGGAGACTGAGATAGGATTACTTTCAGGCTTCTCTGAGAGCCACAGCACTGGAGGCCTCCTGCCTCCTAGGGATTGCTCTGCAGACACAGCAGAGGGGACAGAAGTGGCAGAAAGCACTCAGTGGGAGTGCAGCCACCTTTGTTTCCTGCTGCTGCTGTGCTGTGGGAAAGAACTGCTCCATGCACACCTACACAGACCCCTGGGCCCGGGTACAGCAAGCACTGAGCGCCTGACTTGCCCCAGCAGCAAATTTACAGTAGGGGCTATGGAAGGGCTGGACTCAGACAGTGCTGATACTTGGTAAGATAGGCACAGAAAGAAAAGGGTCAGGCTGTGACTGCATCGGTGACATCTGGATAGCTGGGAGGCAGGGGGAGCCCCGAGACACACACAGTAGACACAAGACCTTTGGATGTTAGTTATGCTGGGCACACTGGCATCATGGTCTGTATGCATGATCTCGAGGCAGCAGTGTAGTGTGGCGGGAAGGTTTAAATGGTGTAGTCTCAGCAGGCGTGTCAGGCCTTCCTGGAAGCCCAGAGCTTTCCTACTCCAGAGTTCAAGAGGGGGGTTACAAAGGAGCCAGCCTGGCCTCTCCCTCCCTCTCCTTGAAAAGCCAGTCCCTGCCCTCACTCAGCTGACTGACTACTCCACTATTCCACTGCTCCTGGGCCAGGGACCTGGACCACGCTGCTTCAGTTTTCAGCTTTCCACACCAAGAGCTAAGTAAAACTGTCTCTGGGAATTAGCTGCTTCAGGTTATTTCATTGTGGCCATAAAATACAGACACAATTATCTTCTATAGCATACAGTATTAATATTAGATCATTAAACCATTTGAAAGGAGATAACCACAAGGGGTAGCAAGCTCCCTTCTCTGCTTGTCCAGAGGATATACACACATTTTTTTAAACTCAGGCAGGCCAGACTTGAATCTATAATTCTACTAAAATAAAAGTCCAAGACAATCAAGATGTGCCTAGACATGTGCCTCACTCCTTGTGTGACAACTGTGGTCCGTGAGAAGCTACATCTGAGCAGCGGAACCTTCCAGGCTGAGGAGGCCCCTCTCTAACCTCTGAGCACCTAGGAGAGCCTGTGTGAACACTCTGGACCACAGTGAGTTAGACTGGGACCTGAGCTGGTGAGGGGGTGAGGTGGCAGCACAGCAGACAACCATAAGCTTGGTACCCACACAATGTTGCCCACAGCCCTGCCCTCAGTGCTGGTCACAGACACAGTGTACTCTGTAGGGTTTTGGGGGACAGTCTCTGCCACTCCCCAGAGAGCCATGACTGAGTTCATCCTCCAACCTAACATTTACATACCATCCCTCATTAAGTAGCCCTGTTACAGCCAGTGCCCTCAGGTGCACTGTGGCTCCATCACCGCCTCCTTCCTAGAGTCACGGGTCCACTCTGGCAGCTGCCCTGCCTGCTGCCGGCTCTAGCTTTTGAGAACTTCAGTGAGAAACAGGATGAACACTGAAGAGTTCACGGTGTGTCCAGAGAAGCAGGTGACATCTGTGCTGTAGGTGACTTGTTCTGTGCTGTGCTCGTTTCACAAGCATACAGCCTGCCCAGCCAGGGCTCCACCTCTTCCTGTTCATGAAGAGACCCCCATACTGACTCTTCTTGGTGCCATCTGTGCTTTAGAACTGAGCCCGGCTCTTCAGAGCTGCTCACAGACCCTCAGAGGCAAAAGCCCTTTAGTTCCCACCCTGCCACAGCTCCTTCCCCAAGAATGGCGACCGCACGGTTCCACTCCCAGGGAAGGCAAAGCTCAGATAACCTAGAGGCCCTGGAGCCAACCCTTCCTGCTGGGGCTCCATTTCTGTTAACTCCAGCCTGTTGCTTCTGACCATGAAAACAATGGACACTGGGAAACTTCAAGAAAAGGAAAGGCTTCGAGGCTCTTGGGAATGGAGGGGATGAAGCCTGGCCACAGGAGCAGGAACGAAAGTTCTGCAGAGGAGCAGAGTCACCCAGAAGGAAGCCCTGTCCAAGATGGCTTCGGAAAAGCACAGCACACCTCGAGAGAGGGAAGCAAGAGTCAGAAGGACAGAAGCAGAGATCCTTCGGGCCTACAGAGACTCTTCTGTACCCACTTGTTGGCTGACGACTGGCTGATTTTGAAATAAAATTAAAAAAAGAAAGCGTTATCAATCCTAGTCTGTGCCTCCTACCATCCTTCAGTGTTCTCTTTAGTAATCAGGACTGCATCAAGCAAAGCTATGTGAGCCGCATTCTTCAGTATTGAGCCCCACTATCCCACCCAGAGCTGTGGCATCTCCCAATCCTGACATGTCTCTCTCACTCTGGGGACACAATTCCACCCATACAGCTTCCTTGAATGTACCTCTACATATAAAAGCCTCATCAAGGGCTGAGAAGTCTCCAAAGTCTCTGGGTGCCTGGACAGCTAATGAAAGAATTTCATCTAGGGAGGGGCAGAGAGCAAGCTGTCAGAGGAGCTGCTGGTCATGGGAGAGGCCTTTCCACAGAGACACCTACCAGCCTTTTTGACTTCTCCACTCTGCGCAGTACTTAGTCTAAGCACAAGCTACAGAGCTGCCTCTTAGATCCATCAGGCTGCACTGTTCTGACACTGGTGACTAAAGGACTCTGGGGACAAGACAGCAATGTTTGGCTCAGTGTGGACCTCAGTGGTTATCCTGAAGCAGCCTGGCTGGCTATGTTCAAAAGAAAGCAGATGGGAGCAAGCCATCAGTTCCAGAAACCCACCTCCAGGGAAAAGGGACTCTAGCCTGAGGGCTCTTTCAAAGGGCCACCACCCTGGAGTCCACTCCCCAGCGTAAACAGCTAGCTCTGCCCCACACCACTGAGGTTACAGCTCTAATTGCAAGTTGCATGGCTAGCCTGCTTGAATCAGGAAAACACCCAGAGCACTTCAATGATGAAGCACAGCCGGGGTGTTTCTCCAGCATGGACTGGGTGGGGAAGACCAGGCCCAGTCAATGTGGACAGCACGTCCCATGGGCTCGCGTCCTGGAGTGAATAACAGGGGAGAGAGAAAGCCAGTGTACCCCTGTTTTCTGCTCCTCCATCTTCTGGGATATAATAAGCAAGTAGCAGCACCTACGGATAAGGCAGCCCTACCAGGACTAGCCAAAATATACAAACCTTTCTTTCTGTAAGTTGCTTTTGGTCAGTGCTGAGAAAAGGAATTGAAACATACCAATAACAGACTGATTCTGCACTGAAACCACAGTGCTACACTACAGACGTTCCCAGAGACAGGCAGGAGGATGTGAACACTCAAAAAGAAAGAAATCTGAGAGGCATATGAATGGGCATGGTAGCACATGACTTTAGACCCTGTGCTCTGGAGGCAGGGGCATGACAGCTTGGTCCACAGAGCAAGTTCCAGGAGGGACTGTATAGATGCTCATATGGTACACATGAATGCGTGAGCCACTGGGAAGATGCTGAAAAGAACACAAGGGTGCTGGCCCCCAGCACCGACTCTAAGGTCAGGGCTGCAGATAGCTATTCAAACAGAGCAGGAACGACACATGGGCATGAATCCAGCAGCGTGACAAAGGCGGCGTATGGTCTAGGGAGATGCTATAACCCTGGTGAGGGAGAATGAGCTCTCAGGAGCTGTCTGTGAGAGGGACGGAGTAAGTGCTCAGACGGTGGCTTTAATGGCAAATAACCTTTGCTTGGTTCAGCCACTATCCCACCCACACTTGTACCAGTGCAGAGAAACAAATGCTGCAGAACACAGACTTCGTTGGTTTTGCTGCTCTCTTTACACTGTGGCTCACTACGTGATATTCCCTGTACTCAAACTCAGCAATCTCCCCACCTCACAGCCCCAAGTACTGGGCTTACAGGTGTGAGCCCCCACAGGACACTGCAAAATCCTCCAAAACACCCTGTCACATGGGGAATGGCCAGGTGCATCAGTGTGCAGGCGTCATGTGTGTGTGTGTCTCCGCTTCATAAAATGACACACTGGGTAAGTCTGAAAGGAGCTGGCAACAGTGGACAGACTGAGCTAGGAGACAGGGTGAGTTTTCATTGTACTTAGTTTGTCATTTGAAATCATGCACATACATTACATAGAAATAAGAAGCAGGGCTGCATGTGGCAGTGCATACTTGAAATCCCAGCACTCATGAGGCAGAGGCAAGATTGTTGCCATAAGTTTAAGGCCAGCCTGGGCTACATAGTGAGTTCCAGGCAAGCCAGCATTACACAGCAAGATACTCTCTCAAAAGCAAACAAAATGTGTGCCTGTATAAAATGTATCCACATTAACTGCAGTTCTGCAGAGAGAACACAGTCATGCTAGGTGAGTGCCATGCAAGGAGCCAGACGGCCCCTGCGACCTACCACAGTTCAGATGCTATGGTGGTTTAAATGAGGATGGTCCCCACAGGCTTAGATATTTGTGAAACTCATGGAAACTCCTACTGTTTACTTGGAGGATTCGTAAGACAGTATCTGGATTGTTTGAAACAGGGTCTTCATGTAGCCCAGGCTGCCCTTGAACTTACTATGTGGCCAAGGATAGCTTTGAATTCCTGATTCTTCTGTCTAGGCCTCTTGCTGGGATTCCAGGCATGCGCCACCACACCCTGCTTGAGGCATCCTGATCGAGCCTTGCTGCCATAACTCAATGTCCTGGGCTACCATCTCTGGTCCCCTCTGTGCCTTCCACAGCCCGTCAGTTCACTGCTGGTCCCAGTCAGGGCTATACCCACCTTGCCATCAGAGGCAGTGTTGATCCTGTAGTGGTACACCCTGCCCTCATACCGCAGAGAGATGGACCTCTGGCCGGGACTGCTCTCGCTTTCCCGCACTAAGAAGCTGCCGTTGATCCCGCTGCTCAGCAGGTACTCAGCAGCATTCCGAGACACAGGCCCATGATACCAGGAGTGCTTCTCCAGGCTGTTGACAGGGGTGATGTAGTTGCTTGGGACCCATCCTTGGCCGTTTTTCGTTTGGGCTTCACACCATTCCCCATTGTGATTATAACCTAAGACCCGGAGCTTTTCACCTTAGAGAAAAGAGTAAACAGACATATCACTGATGACTGGCTTTCTTCTTGCTAACCTTTCTCCAGCACATTTTATTTTCCTGTTAGTCAGGAGTACAAAGGGGACAACGCTGCGTCAACATCTAAGGTCATACGAGTTTACACAAGAGTTTTGTTCCTATTGCAAGGAAATGTTTTAGGGAAAAATGCTTCTGCTTTGAGAATTAAAAGCAGTAGAAACCCCCCTATTTCCAGCCTTGGGCTCAGGTGTCTTCTTCTGTAGGAACACAGGGAAGGAAGTGTGCTGCCCTGGAGCCTCCCTCTTCAGTAGGAATGCAGATGGAGCCTCCTAAGGAGGGTGCTCTGCTCTGCAGGCGTCTCTGCTCTCAAACTCTAAAGCTGCCCTCTCAGTGGGGAAAGGGCAGGCCACTCAAGCCATTCCCGCCACCCTTGCTTGCCATCTCTCCTTTACCTTTAGTGATGCTCAGAGTGTTATCTCCACTGGCCACAAAATCATAGAGTGCCACAAAAAGGTTGGGGTCGTTTTCACTGGGCCCAGCAAGAAGGTTTTCCTTGGAGTTCCATCGAGCTGCTTCGCTGAGACCCTGGGGCTCAAAGTCTGATGCCACTGGCCTCTGCAGGGCTTCTGCAAGACAAGGAACAGGCAAATGAAACTGGAAGAGAACTTGGGAGAGCAGAGCTGAATTCACTGTTTAACATCTATATATCCTACATATTAAAATGGTTAGTTGACTGTATCAAGTATTATGCAAAGCACTAAACGTTCTCATTCTACATGATAATTGCTTATGGTGGTTTAAGGAAGAATGGGTCCCCTTTGCTCACATATCTGAATGCTTGGTCTGGTCTTCAGAAATGGAACTGTTTGGGAGGATTAGGAGGTATGGCCTCACCTGAGGTTTCCAACATCCACGTCATTCCCAGTTAGCTCTGTCTCCTGCTTACAGATCACGACGTGAGCTCCAGCTACTGCTTCTGTCCCATGCCTGCCTGCTGCCACACTCCCAACCATGATGGTCACCGACTCTAACCCCCTAAACCATGAGCCCCAAACTACACATTTTCTGTTGTGAGTTGCCCTGTTCATGGTGTTCTGTCACAGCAACAGAAGAGAAACTAAGGCATCCCTGCTCCCGAATAGTTTAAGCTTTGAGTTCATTCTTTCAGGCAGGCAAGATGGCTCAGCAGGTAAAGGCAACAGCTGCCACATCTGAAACGCTGAGCTTGATCCCCAGGACCCACGTGTTCGTGGGAGAGAACTGACTCCAGAAAGCTGCGTTCTGATCTCTATACCCATCATGGCCTTATGCACACATATACCCCCCCATAAATACGATAAAATTCATTAATCCAATACGAATTTTCTCAGAAATAGACATAATCCATCTCTATAATCTGCCACTGCCTACAATACAGGGTATACATTCTTTAAAACACTTTTTCTTTTTTTTTTTTTTTTTCCGGTTTTGCTTTTTGAGACAAGGTTTCTCGTAACCCAGGTTGTCCTTAATCTCCTGATTCATTCTCTCAGGTGCAGGGTAGCAGGCCTGTGCCACTACAGTAGCTTAAAATACTTAACTGTATCGATGTTGACATAAACGACCAAACATTTGCCACCCCAAGCCCTCTCTACGCTGGGATGAGAGCTGGTTTTTGTGATCTCTTCCCTCTACTTCAAAGTGCCTTTCTGCTTCTTCCCCAAGACAGAGGAGACTGCCTCTACCTTCCCTGCCAGCTTCCCCTTCCTCTTCCAACTCAGATATGGTCATCCTTACACATTTTTTAGCCTGTGAAGGCCCTATCTGTCACTAGTGTTCTGAAATGTATCTGTCACAGTTGAGGCTGGAGGGGACCAGCAGCGTTTGCACTACACATGCTCAGAGACAGCTAGCTTTCCATTCCACCCTCTTTCTAACCTTGAACTGTGTGCCAACTCTCCTGGATACGTTTGCGTTAACATTTGCAAAAGGGCTTTTCTAAGCAGGCCAATCTCCTCCAGACAGCACAGCAGTGCGGGGAGCTAGGCAGGGCAGAGCTATGGAGTGAAACCTCAATTCCACTTGAGTGAGATCACAGTGAGAAATCAAACTTTCGCAACAGTTTGGACTTGAGAAGAGTAGAAAACTTACAAAAGAGCCACACACAAACAGTAACAATCAACATGCCTCTATATAGATTTAGAGGACCATCCACTGTCACCACCCCCGAAAACAGCATTTTTTTGGTCAGTAATACCGATTTTCGGGATGGGCCTGACTGCATCCACCTAAAATAATATCAACAAAATGATGGAAAGAAAGCCACCTGCAGCTCCAGCACTTGGGAGGCCTGAAGCAGAAGTGTCCCAAGTTCAAGGCCAGCCTGGGTCACACCATCTTAGTCAGGGTCTCTAGTCCTGCACCAACACCATGACCAAGAAGCAAACTGGGGAGGAAAGGGTTACTCAGCTTACACTTCCATATTGCTATTCATCACCAAAGGAAGTCAGGACAGGAACTCACACAGGGCAGGAGCCTGGAGGCAGGCAGCTAGGATGAGGGTCTTATGGCTCACACCCACAGTGACACACCCACTCCAACAGGGCCACACCTTCTAGTAGTGCCACTCCCTGGGCGGAACATATATAAATCAACACAGTCATAAATTGAGTTTGAGGCTATCCTGGACCAGGGTGTGTTCTAGGCTAGGTAAATGCTACACAGTGAGACCCTGTCTCAAAAAATGAACGAGGAAGAGAGGGAGAGAAAGAAGACATGTCTAAAGGACGAACAAGACCCATAAACAAACAATTCATGGAAACCTAAAACCATAATTAGACATGGAAAGTGTGACGCCTCCCTAGGAACTGAAGAACAGCACTCCTTCAAACCAGTGGGCCCTTGTAGACAGTGGCGGACATGTGGGTGAGACGTCATGATGGCAGGGGGTCCTACAGGGCCTGCCTGCAGCAGTGTGCACTGTGGGGCTGAGCGCGACACAAATCACCTCACAGTCTCTCAATCTTTCAACATCTTTGGCAATTTATTCCAAGATTTGCAAACAATGACTTGTATATACCAATTTAAAAGACAGAAAAACATTGGAAGGTCCAAAATACCCACTGATTAAGTTAAGCCAACTATGCTCCATTCATAAAACAGAACACGTCAAAGTCCACTTGGGATGTTTTAGACAGAACTCAGTGGCAGGACACAAGCCTGGAATGTGCAGGCCCTGCATTTGATTCTCAAACTCTCTAATGGCTTGGAATATGTTGATAATACATTCATTAAAATTTTATATTATACAGTAATATCCCAATTTTATAAAAAGTGGAGAGAACCAGAAGAAACTACAGCAAGATGCGAGTAGTGGCTGACCCAGGGCGTGGAGGGTCGCACTTTCTGCTTTCTTTACACCCTCCTCTATTATGGCTCATTTGTTAACATAACCAGATTATTTTTATAATCAGCTCCCAACCCCAACACTAGAATAACATGTAAGAAGAAGCCAGGATGCTTGCATAACAGACAATTTGAAATGAGCAGCTCTGGGGAGAGGCTCCTCCCACTGTCCTGAAAGAGCACTTATGTGTTTTCCTGCATGCCCCAACCCGGGGCCAGCAGCGCAGCACTGTGGAAGGCTGGGCCCATACAGGAAATGAATGCTGTGTCATTCGTTACAGAAGTGCTTTTCTTCTCAAATGCCATTTGACCTCTTCTATCAAACATTCTGTTGCATCTGGATTTGATCAGTTACATAACCAGGGGAAGTGGCCTGGAAAAACACCTGGAGTAAGCAGGACACATTCTGCCCAGAGGTGAGGAGTGAAGCAGGCCTGTCCCCAAGGCTGAGACAGAAGCTGACAATGTAGGTAGGGGGTGAAGCCTTTGTTAGAAAACCATCCAGCAGCTGCCTGGATCCAGCCGGATAGCCTCCAAGCCCTCTCTCCCACCCCCACCCTACTCCCCAATCCTGGTCCTCGAGTTCACAGCCAAAGCCCAAAGGGAAGTATTGCTCATGCACGCCTCTGGACGGAGACATGGAGTGCAGCCTCAGTTCAGCAACAAAATCTCCCAGCCAATTCCCAGTCCAGACTGATGTCAAAACTGACTCAGGGCACATCAGGGCCAAGTTACTTTCTTCATTTTCATAGTCAGCCATACTCATCAACGGGAAGAAAGATCACAGCTCACCAGGCCAAAGCTGCAGAACGTACTCAAATCTTTGTTGCCCAAGATATTAACTTTCTGCCAGTTCTACTGTTAGGAAACCACCCCACCACCACCATGAAGCCCGAAAGCGTTGCTCACAAAGATGCCTCAACGAGCTCCCCTCCCATTCTCTCAGCAAGTCTTTGCCAGTATTCTCAGACAATAAACTGCACTGTATACTACTGACTCATTCTCTTCTCTACCACAAGCACTTTGTGCTGTGTGCTTCTGAATGACACTTTAAATATACTTAATTTGGATTTTTAAATGTGCCTGTTGTCCCCTTTAAGAGCATTTTGTTTTCTTGCTGTAAATCAGTAAGGAGGTTGCCACCCATCAGTGACACTCAGCAAGAGTTGCTGATCAGCCTATTGCAGCATCACAAATTGGTGCCATCTAAAAACCACCTCCAAATTGCTAGAAAACCTGGCTTCCACTCTCAGAGGGTATCAGACTGTTGGAAAGTTCAATAGGAACCATTCCATGAAACTGTGCATGATTTACTTGTTTGGACAGTACTCTAGGAAAACTGTTTGGGTCTTTGAGTATAAGTTAAAGATCCTTTTTATTAAAATGAAAAGAAATCCCTTTTCAGGGTTGTGAGTCACTGATGAAAACTGTTTACAGAAGGTTCGTGGATGTGGCATATCTGGGCTAGACCACTGTGAGGAATGAGGGGAGCCACTGGCTGCCCTGAGACCTAGGGGCAGGAGACGTCACTGTCTCAGGGAGATGGCAGAAATTGGCTCCAGGAAAAACATCCCCAGGAAGCTCCTGTCTTCCTGTTGGCACAGGTTCCCAGGTCCCCTCGGAGTGTGGGGCAGCCAGCTGCACAACACTGACAGTAGCCCTCACCTTGGGCCCTGGGAGACACTTCCTCATGGGGGAGGAGCAGAGAAGGGTATGTCCCTGAGCACACAGTCCCATTTCCTGTGCTCATTCCAAGGATGTAAGCCCTGCCAATGTAACTTTATTTCCTTGGTGGCCCCTTTGAGATTTCCTCTGGCTAGAGGAATCTCCACAATGCGCAGATCTGTAAAACAGACCCTTTGCAAAGGAGAGGGCTTCGTGTTTTAGCTCCTCTCTGTTCCAGCTGATGAGGTCATGCTCAGAATATTCTCAAGTCAGTCTGTAACTGCCTCATGCGTTCCTCATAATATGAGCTTGGAGTTAAGTATTATTTCCCACAATGTGAACTTGCTGAAAGCCAATTCAACTCTCTTGTAACTCAGACCCTCACCCACAGTTCAGACTATTAAAAAAACAAAAACATATTTAACTAAATACAGCCGTTGTTATTACCAGAACCCAGTTTTCCAAGCACCCTGAAACACCTCATGGGGTGTAGAGGAACTGGAGTGGAGAAGAACACCAGAGCCATCGGTGGCCTCGGGCCAGTCCTGGGAGGAGCAGCTGGTGAACGCTAAATGGCTATATGGCTATAAAAGAGAAAGCCCAAGAGGGGTTGTCTTTGTGGTGCAGCAACAGAGCAGATGGGGGTCTCCTCAGGGAGAGGAGACTGGAGACAGGGGTAACACTCATTAAAGAAGGGGGTGATCCAAGGCCAGCCTAACACCCTGATCTCTTTGTTATTTTGTCTTTTTTTCTTTCTTCTTTTTTCAGAGCCAAGGAACCCAGGGCCTTGTGCTTGCTAGGCAAGCGCTCTACCACTGAGCTAAATCCTCAACCCCTTTTTGTTATTTTGTCTTTTTTTCCCCCTGACTCCCTGATCTCAATAAAAGCATGCTTCTTTATGAACACCTTTGCTAAGAAACACCAGGTAACATTGTCACTGAGGCAGTGACAGTGTGAGTCCCCGAAGTTGTGATGTGTGGACCTGACTACCTGACTATGGAGACTGCTACCGTCTTGTGCTTCCTGTGTTCTTAAAGAAGCAAAATGGCTGGCTCCAGCTAGAAGTTAGTGAAGCAAAGGTGATTTTGCAAGATGAACCTTGCAAGGTCATGACCCCTTCCCAGCATCCTATGACCTTTCAAAGTAACGACTCCTGCTCAGGGCTGGGGAGGTGCCCAGTGAAGCATACCTAGGGACTAAAACAGCACCATGAAGAAGAGCGCCCTGGAGGCTGGTGTATGAGTGACCAGAGCATACTGTGCAACTCTCTCTGAAAATGATGCATCGATTCCTTTCTGCTTCTGATAGCATAGGTACTAAATGAAATAGGATTTAGAGAAACCTCTTTTTTTAAAAAAAAGGTTGAGTCATCCCAAGGCTTAACAAACATTTTCTTTGCAATCTTTCTATTATAATGTACTTACCCAGGCAATTAACACAACATAGAATTCTCCCTGAACCTCCAAACCTCTGATCCTGTCAAACAGCCCAAATACCAACCTTTCTGAAGATACAACCCTTGTTCCCAAAATAAAAAAACAAACAAAACAAAACAAAACACAGGAAGGAATCTCATCTTGCCCTTAATGGATCACTGCTGGGGCTGGAGATAGGCCGAGTGGTTAAGAACAGTTGCTGCTTTTGCAGAGGGCCTGAGTTGGGTCTCCAGCGCCCACACGGCAGGGGCAGGGCTCACAACTGCCTATAACTACAACTTCAGGAGACTCAACACCCTCCCTGTCTCTGTGAGCACCTGCACACATGTGGCATACATAGAAATAAAAATCAAAACAAACCACTTTTAAAAATTAATCTATTGTTAAAGTAGTCTATAACTACTATTGGTGGAAATGACTGTAAATATTTTTTAATTTTAGTGTTTATGAGTACTATGATTTGGTGTGGGTGTGTACATGTGGGGGTCAGAGGACAGCTTTTTGCAGTGGGTTTGCTCCTTTGACCTTTATGTGGGTTCTGAGGTGGAACCCAGGTCACCAGACTTGCCAGGCAAGCATTTCATCCATTCAATCACCTCGACAGCCTTGTAAAGAATCTGAAAAACAGTTACCACCATGTTCTAAAACCTCTCAGAGCACCTGTCACTCAGGCCCATGTCAGCATAGCACCCATCGGTCACCCAACCTCTATACCACCTGCCATGTAAGGGTCCTTCTGAAACACTAGTCGGACTACCTCCTACCTGTTACTGGCTGGACACCATTTGTTAACAGTGTGACCCAGGCAATGTTCAGACCATCTTGTGCCTTGCAGGGTATGTAGCTGTTGGCAGCTTTTTGGACACTGCTCTTAAATTTACATGGACCTCAGAAAACGACACTGTCAGTCCTATCCATAGTAGGGAAACATCAGGTTCCACCTGATGCAGGTGGCAAGGCCCTGCAGGCTCCAGGTGGGAGCTGTACTCTTTCATCTTTCCAGACCCCTTGAAGTCCTACTTCCCCAGGCCCTGCTGTGCAGCCTGACCGTGATCCTGGCCGACCCCACCAAGTCCAGTGGCAGGCTCTTTCCAGCCTGCAACATGCTTCTGCCTTTCCCATTTGTCACTGGACCTCTCTCCTACCTCTGTGCCCCTGCACTATTAGGGCTCCCTCTCCACCCATACTTGAGCACTTGGTATTGACTCTGCCACCAGCTATCAGATGACAAGGACCCTCCTCATGCCCCTGGCTCGGGTTCTGAAATGGACAAGCTAGATTAAAATCTCAGCACACTCCTATCAAAGACGCTCCTTCCCATACCTGTCTCCAGGACACCAACAGTTCCAGCCAGCTAGACTCAGGAGGGGTCAGTGCAGCACAGAGCAGCACAACACATGCTGGGAAGTTCAGACACA
This sequence comes from Grammomys surdaster, assembly GCF_004785775.1. NCBI lineage: Eukaryota > Metazoa > Chordata > Mammalia > Rodentia > Muridae > Grammomys > Grammomys surdaster. The sequence goes on from NW_021620941.1 coordinate 2,512,493, forward strand.
GAACCCTCCATGCTTGTTAGCAGGGAGCAAGGTATTTTTAGGTCAGAACTGAAAAAGTGCACTGTAACAACCTGTTAACCCAAACAAAGCCAGCAGAAATGTAGGACAAAGCAGCCTGTCCAGAAACCCTCCAGCACAGCCCAGGGATACAAGGAATTGTTTTCAGTGAAACATAAGCTATGCTCAAGATCTTAAAACGGGGCAGGACACTGTTCAAGATCTTAAAACAGGGCAGGACACAAAAACATATCTCTCTGTGCTTTCAAACAGGCAGACAGTGGCCCAGCCCTGGATGTCTCTATGGACCATCCCAGAAATTCCTGCACTGCCTGCAGACTCCAAGTGTCCACGGGGAGCCTGCTGACATCAGGGGTTTTCCTCTGTCTCAGGCCACGTACAGCAGATTGAGAGCGAGCCAGGGATAGAGAGACTCAATGTGCTCTTCTTGCGGTTGTCTTTTGTGTATGTGTGTGTCTTCTGGTCCCTTGAGACCTGGCTGAACTGGACCACTCCATGGTAGCCAACACCTTCAGAAGGTCTCACTACCAGTAGCATTTTTATTGATCACTAATTTGATCACTGAGACACACCGACACAGACACACATGCCTGCACGCACACAGGCAGGACTCAGGCTTCAAAAAGCCATGTCTGATTCTACCCCCAACCCAGAGTCAAAATAAATTTAAAGATAACTGTGTAAAATGTGCTACATCGTAGGGGGATGGAGTAAACACTGGAGCTCTATAGACAGACTCAGATGGGAGGTTTAAAGTTATATTATCAAAAGTAAACGGCTGGCTGAGAAGATAACTCAGTGGGTAAAGCACCTGCCACATGCGTGTTAGGAGCTGAGTTTGTATCCTCGGAAGCTTTTGGGGTCAGCTAGCATGCTGTACACAGAGCAATAGCTAACAACAAAAAGACCCTGTCCAAAACCAGGTAGAAGTCCAGGACTGACAGCCAGTATGTCCTCTGACTTCCACACATGCAGATATGTACAATGTCTACCCACACTCCCACACATAAACACATCCATATATCACACACGTATTACATACAGACACAGAAAAAAAGGGCAAGTGACTCTTCTGTTACTTCTGCAATTACAGCTTCACCATGCAAGGGAAGATGATCAAGCAGTCTGAGCACTGTTAAAGGTGGGTAATACATGCAAGGAGGTTTCTTACTATCTGCCTTTGATAAAGGTGATAGAACTCCAGGGGTGGGGGAGCAGCATTCGCACTGGCTTATACCTATAATTTCAACACCTGAGAGGCTTGAGACTGGAAGACTGTCTTAAAGGAAATAAATACAGAAAATTAAGACTACAATTTATAAATTATTCTGTTTTATGAATTAAGATTAATTATGAAGAAAAACTAAATTCTTCCAGTGTTTCATTTGACCTTTAGCTCTAGTTTTGCATGATGTTTGTGCTTGTGTGTGTACATATGTATGCCTACATTCATATGTACATGCTAGGTTTGGGAAGAAGATTGGTTTTTGGTTTTGAGACAGGGTCTAGCCACATAACCCTGTTGTCCTGGAACTCATTATGTAGACCAGGCTGGCCTCAAACTCATAGGGATCCACCTGCCTCTGCCTCCTGAGTGCTGAGCATATGTATGTTAGTGTGTGCTTGAACATAAATGTGTATACATGCGTATGTACAAAAACCTTCCTAATTTATCAGCCCCACCCCATGCTACAGGCATAAGCACTAGCCTAGCTTAGTGACATGTATATTTAAAACCTATCTATTCCTGTTTTCCCATATCCACTTCAGATCAGCAACGATACCAGCACAATTCCACTGTGACTCAATTCTTTCTTTTTACTTACACTGGTGTTTTTTGTCCAAATGGATGTCTGTGTGAGGGTGCTGACCTGGAGTCCCAGACTCCATGTGGATCTCCACGGTAAGCTGCCATGTGGATCCTGGGAATTAAACTAGTCAGTACTCTTAACTGCTGAGCTATCTCACAAGCCCCTACAATGACACAATTTTTAAAAGCTCTCAGCAGCATGGGATTTTAGTTTGTAAACACCTAGGGCTGTGGAAATATTTTCTCCTTTGCAGAATAGAAATAGGATAATGACCACAAATGAACAAGAACTCTTCTTGTTCCATTACAATATTCACCATGGGATGGACTAAGGAGAAGACCAAGGAAGGAAAGATATTTTAGCTTAAATCTAAGAAGGGGACTGATGAGATGGCTCGGTGGCTAAGAATACTAGTTGTTCTTCCAGAGGCCCCAGGTTCAATTCCCGGCATCCCCAACGGCTCAAGCCTTCTGCAACTTCAATTCCAGAAGATCAGAAACCTTCTTCTGACCTCTAGAAGGTGCTAGGCATCACATGTGATATACATACACACAGACAAAAAACAAAACAAAAACAAACAAACAAAAACCCAAAAAACCATAAAACAACTAAATTTGAAAAAAGTCTAAGAAGACAAAGTATTAATTTTATTGTATATACATTTTTAAATTTTGAAAAAATGTATTAACAAGAAAAATTATGGGTCTACTAAATTCTATCATTTCTTCAGCCATCAAAGAAACTGGTAAAACCTCCATTTTTTAAAATTGCTAAAGATCTGTTTACAATAACAGCATATAGCTACTGACTCTTGCTCAGTGACAGGCGGTGGATTGAACAAGTTACATGCTGTCTCTCAACAGTGAGGTAGAAACTACTGTGAGCCTCGTTTTATGATGAGAGCGTGTCAGCTGCTCCGAGAGCACCATGCCTAAATCATCTGAGAGGATGGCTGGCTCCTGGGGGTGCCTGGCTCCAGAACTGTCCACACTTCCGGGACCCAGGGGTGGGAGGGGAGGTCGGATGCCACTAGAACTTGGAAGGCAGAGCCTAACAATGCCTGAGTGTGCCAAAAGAGCAACCCCCAATAGTTCAGTAGAAATACACATTTTTGCCTCAGCTGTTTTTAAATTGGTCAACCAGGATTCTCATGGGTCCTTAAACCAACCTACTAAGGGCTAGAAAGAGGAAGTCTCCCTGACTTGACAAAAGAAATGGAAGGGAAGGAAGTCAGGGTAAGATGGGGTTGGGGAGGGGGGAATTTTCTAAAGCCAACTTCTAAAGTGCTGTCACTTTCTGGTGGTCTTCCCCCTTGGGAAATCAACAGTCTGAGAACTGAGTGAGGATGTCTGGGGTCACATACTGTCACATTGTAAAAGCCCAATGGTATTAACGTAACCCAAAATGACAAAGATTGACCGGCTAAGTAACAAAAGAGCTTGGGATCCTCTTGTTCCTGAACAAGGGAACAAAAGTGGTGAGCTCAGGAGAGGACTCAGAGCCCAGTCCTAAAAGCAGAGCCACGCAGCTGGCACTGCAGGAGGTGCTGGCTGCAGAGTCTCAAGCTGAGAAGCTTCAGCAGGCTCTTCAAATAACCAAGAAAGGTCAACGCAGTTCTCTCTCTGTGACTCTCCCTCTGCAGACAACACAGAGCCAGCGTCCATATGCACCCTGCCTAGGGGACAAACAAGGCAGTGAAGCAGACCCGGAGACCCGAGTTCACAGAGAAGAACAGTTGTCAACACTGGGGTTCAAAGTGGACCAAAGACTAAAGCTGATGGTCATTCTGGATAGATACTTCAAGAAGAGCAAAATTCCTGCATCACAAAGGCTTCTTATAAACATAAGCTATTTCTAGAGGGCATAGTTTTTCTCTTAGAAAACCAAACCAAACCAAACCAAACCAAAAAGTAGTGATTGCCTCAAGGAAGAGAACAGGAGAGCCAATTAATTTTCACTAAATACTCTTTCAGGATTTCCTTACAAGTATTTTTATGTTTGCTTAAAAAAGTTACTGGCCCTGTTGCTTTATGAAAATACCAGATGCAGAAAGGAAAAGACTGGTGTAGTTTAGGCCCTCACTGCACATTTCTGAAGTCAGTATTGAATGATCCATAGTGTTGTCCACAGGAGACAAATCATCCATCATTAGTACAGAGAGGCTCTTAAGAGTGGGCTTTCTGGGCCAGGTGCTGTGGTGTAAGCCTGTCATCCTAGATGCTCAGCAGGCTGAGGCAAGAGGATGCCAAGTGCAAAGCCAGTCTCTGCGATAGAGTAAGTTCATAGCCTGACTGGACCACTTGGCCAGTCCCTGTCTCGAAAGTCACAAGTTGATAGGGGGCATATAGGTGTAATTCAAGGCCCTCGCTTCCAATGCCCAAAACCAACCAATACCTACCTCTCTCTACACCTCTCTCTACCTCTCTCTCTCTCTCTCTCTCTCTCTCTCTCTCTCTCTCTCTCTCTCTCTCTCTCTCTCTCTCTCTCGGATTTCCTGGAGCCAGATGGCACAAGTTCAAATCCTGGGTCCACCACTTGCAAATTCTGTCATCTCAGAGACATCACCTAACCTTCTGATGCCTCAGTTTCTTATCTACAAGATGAGATAGTTAGGGCCACTACAGGAAGTCAGGAAGCGAGGTCATGTGGAATGCAGACAATGCTTGGCCCACGATGGCCATCTAACTGCTGCTGCTGTCTGTGCTGACCATGCCTTCTCTGCCCAAGGAGCAGGGAGCATGCATTTGTTAATAATGGAAAATTCACCATACTCAATTCTCTCCCTGGCCTGGGAGGCCCAGGCCTCTGAGTGGGTGTCAATGAACTGACTGACTGATTGAGGATGTAAGCAAGAAATGAAAAGCCCAGATTACTTCCCCAGATTCTGGCAACAGCTCTCTTCCCCAGAGACAGACAGCACTTCCGTCTTCAAGACATAATTACACCGAGGCTGGCTTGATTCTGTCAGCTACAGAACAAGAATTCCTTCTACCTTTTCACACTTAGTGAGCAGAAAGAGCTCCTAGAGAGACATCTTCCTGGACAAGGCCTTACAAAACCAAAAGTGAGGGCGACACTTCTTTGGAACTTGGCAATGCTAGAATTCACTTCAAGGTATGGCTGGAATAAGAATGGATTTTTTTTCCTCCTAAAACAAGAATTAAACCAACAGATATGCACTAAATTCCACTTTACCCCCAGGAACAAGCAGATACCTAAGCAAAGCTGTGATGTGACCTAACTTTGCAGTTAACTTTGCCGCCTTCAGCCGACTCAAAATGGAGCCAGTGCCTCTCGCTAACAAGTGCCTCTCGCTAACCAGTGCCTCTCGCTAGCCAGTGCCTCTCACTAACCAGTGCCTCTCGCTAGCCAGTGCCTCTCGCTAACCAGTGCCTCTCACTAACCAGTGCCTCTCGCTAACTGGACACAGATGGGGAGGAGAAATGTGCGTAGAGTGTGGAGCAACTTGGAAACAATAAGCCACGCATTAACTGAGGATAATTCTGATGCCAATTTTGGGGACAAATAAACTATCTTTCTTCCTCTAAATGGTAGGCCCTGAGCTCATGCCAGCCACACTAAGTTCCTCTAAGGAATCCAGTCCCTGAAACCCCTGGAGGGGCTGGAGTCATATGTACGAGATGTAGCAACCGGAAAACACACTCCACCTGTGCTGGACGCTTAAGTTTGAGATGGGTTATGTGGGCCCCTATAGGCCTCTGAGTTGAAGAGTTGAGGGCTGGGGGAGGGAAGCAGGTTAGATACTGAAAGGCCTTCAATTCTTTACAATTCAAAACTGTAGAAATCCAAGCTGTTTGGAAGTAAACTTTACATTTTTACTCCTATCTTAACTCTTACATGAAACAGGCAGAAAAGCCAGGGCACCACAGATCTGTGAGTGCTTCTGCCCTTCTGAAGAAGGCAGCAGTCCCCACGAAGGTCAACTATCAGACCTGGCCAAGGCCTGGTCCCCACCCTTTTTCCGTGTCATCCTTTTAGACTCAAACACTAAAGACAACAAACAGGAAGGAGGCATGGAATCAGAGGAGCAGGGTGAAGCAGGCAAAAGCAACAGGCTCCCGGCTCTAAGTTTATGCAAAAAACAAAACATGAGGGGCTCCCTGACCAAGCACCAAACTGGACACTCTCAAAACTCCTGGAAATACAAGCAAAACCATTCTCTTTCCCTTCTGAAAAGAGAGAATCTCCAAGACCTCTTCGTAGTCTGCAGAAAGGTGGGGGTGGGGTGGGGGTGGGGGTGGAAAGTTCACAAGAAATTCTGTACCCATAAATGGTAGAGCGGGATCCCTTTGTACGCGGCACTTGGTGGAAGTCCACCTTTGTGACACACAACTCCCAGTTGGCAGCGGAAGCGCCACAACGTGGGCTCATGAGGACCTTAAGGCCTGTGGCGCTGGCTTTTTCAAACTTTCTAGGCAGGAGCCACACCATGCGCTGGGGCCTCACCAGCACCAGAGCCGCCTCTTTTCTCTCTCTCATTCTCTCTCTCTCATTCTCTCTCTCTCTCTCTCTCTCTCTCTCTCTCTCTCTCTCTCTCTCTCTCTCTCTCTCTCCCTCTCTCCCTCTCTCCCTCCCTCCCTCCCTCCCTCCCTCCCTCCCTCTGGAAGTCCGGAAGGAGACACAACGACCCGTGAAGGCCTCCGAGGGAGAAGACGCACAGGGCGCGGGCGGGCAGGACAGTCCTGGTGGGTCCCCGCGCCCCGGCCGGGATTTTTACCTTCCAGATAGCAACTGGAGGACGAAGAGAGCCCCTTCTTGGATTTGCAGCCCACCAACTTCAAGCAGATCTCCAACATGGTCCCGCGGCCACGGCGAAGGCCCCACCGCCCCGGGCCCCCAGCCCCGCCAGGCCGCGCTCGCCGCGCTCGCCGCGCTCCCAGCCCGGCCCGCACCCAGGCCCGCGTCCCGCCTCCCGCCAAGGCCGGTAACAAAGGGCCCTGAGCCCCGCCCCGCCCGCCCCTTAACCCGTTCCAGGCCGAGGGGAAGGCTCCACGCCCTCCCCAGCTGCATCGCCTGGCGCAGCCCCTGCCGCGTGTCCGGGAAGGTCGGTGGAAATGCAAATTCCTCTCGAGTTACCAAGACTGGTCTCGTTTATATTCGGGGAGTGACTGTGATTAAACCTAAAGTGGGTGTCTAAGGAATGTGAACAGTCAGGGCTGGAACCCACAGGAATACTGAATACCGGACGCTGCTCCAACCTTCCATTTAGACCTGGAGATGTGAGTTTAAGCTTAGGGAATGTCTCTACAGTGCGTGTTCACTGTGGGCTGGAATAGTGGCCCTTCTTGACCTCATCTTCAGGAGAGAACTTTCCCTCTGTGTTTGGTGCCACGGGTAATCAGCGTTCGAATCCATTTCACGGTGAGTTTTTATCTTTTCTTAAAACGCTGGCTAGACGTTACCAACAAGATTTTAACTGAGCAATGGTCACAGCAGTAGACTGCTGTGGGAAACAAGGACCCCAACTACAGCCAATCTAATAAAAATTCACCCAAGTTCCAATAACAAAGGGAAAATAAACTTACGAAATAATGTCACATAACTAAGAGTCTGGTCCACGGCCTTGTACTTGAAGAGCTGACCTGTACTAGGATGGTTCTCTATGAAAAGTACTCCATGTGCCTTGCCACCCACGGGGCGTGTGCACCATAATCCTGTGAGGAAAGTTAGATCATGACTCTGATTCTTCATGTGAAAACAGACACTTCAGAAGGTCACACGGTGGAAACCAGAAGGCATGCACTCAGCCAGGGTCTGCCTGGTTCCAAAGTTTGGCCTCTTGGCTTCTAAGAAGACAGCACTGGATAGCTCCATCCATGATCACATGACAAAAGTTATGACCTGTTTCAGAGAAATTTTTGGTTAAGGGACTCTGGTTCCAAAAGAAAGAAAAGCTGGGCGATGGTGGCACATGCCTTTGATCCCAGCACTTAGGAGGCAGAGGCAGAAAGGTCTTTGAGTTGGAGATCAGCCTAGTCTATAGAACGTTCCAGGACAGCCAGGAATATACAGAGAAATCCTTTTAAAAAAAACAAAAACGAAAAAGCAGAGAAGGATGGGGGACAGGACGGACCCCTGGTTCCTTGCTGGGCTACCCTGCAATGCTGACTGCTAGGATGTCTGGAACATCAGGCACAGCAAAGGAGCAAGTCTCCACTGAGGTCTGCTTAAAGTAGCAGATAATCAAGAGCGCCATGTCATGTCTGTGTCTGTGACAGGCCTCTCAGCCAGGATGTCACACACTTTTTGTGCTAATCAACACTAAAATATGTCTGTGCTGAAGCCAAGTGGACCTATTTTGCTGCTAGTACAGGTGCCAGATCAGGCCTCACTAGTACCCATGGAACCAACAGAATGCATGCCATTCAATCTTCTGGAGAAAAGGACCAGAGGGACCAGAATACAAGGGTGCCAACTGGATACTTTCCTGATCCTGGGAGACCATTTTCTGAGAGAGCTCGCATGTTGACTAGTGTTGTCTTGATCCCACCAACCTCTCTATGATGCCAAGAGTAATGCTGAGAAGGGTGCCACCAATACACAAATGATGCAGTGCCTGCCTGTTCTGCTACCATTTGCAAAGTTCAAAGGTCTTGGATCAGACTATAATGAAGTCAGCCATATAGCATATCAGATCACAGGGTTATATTCAGATTGCCAGCTAATGCCAAGAACTACACATTAAAAGGCATTTTGAAATTCTAACCACATCCTTGAATACTCTTTAATACAAGTCAGACATTTATACACATGTGCTGGACTTCACGCTGGGATGTAGGCTTGTTTTTAAAAGCTAATGACTACTAATATTCTGCTTTTATGGCAATGACCTTACCCTCTAAAATCCTCTCAAAGTGAGTAACGCTTATAAATTGTCCAGATTCTTTCAATTTAGATATAAAACTATTCATCAACAGGCCAGGCAACACACTCAAGCAGCAGCAATCATGGTAGCCACTGCCAAGCTGCACACAAACACTGAACTATTCTTTCCAGTGATAGCTTTTGAACTCTTGCACGACGGGGAGAGTGCTGTGTACAAGCAAACAGCCTTGGAAGGACTGTCCCCTAAAGCAGTCTACAGGATAAAAGCCACTGATGGGCTAGGCACATGGTGCATACTTGTAATTCCAGCACTTGGGAGGCAGAGGCAGGAGCACTGCTGCAAATTCAAAGCCAGTCTGGAGTACAGACAAAACTCTAAGCCAGTCAGGGCTATATAATGAGACACCACCTCGAAGCCAACAAAACATAAAGGTAACAGGAGAAGCAGAAGAGAAGAAGAGAAGAGGACCCAGGTTTATGTGCTCTGTGCTGGCATCTGGGAAATCTACAGGCTTGTACCATATAACCAAGGTGCTCAGACACCTCAGAGCAGCTTGGGAATTCTGGACAGTTTCATACTTCCCCTCCCATACAATTAATAAATGTAACAAAAGCTTAAAAGGTATTGAGAGGTCACCTGATCAGTATTGAAAGTGTATTTCATTCTTGAACTTGGCACCTAAGCTGTATCTGAGCACAGCAGATCCCTGTCTGAGTTGCAGCCTACTGTATCAGAATGTGTGGCTAAACTGCTAAAGCCCCAGAGGACCCTGAGCCATGAAAACAGGGGCCATTTTGGAAGAAGAAAAGCTGTTGCTGGATTCTATCAGGAATGGAACAGACCTGGATGGATGGATGGATGGATGGATGGATGGATGGATGGATGGATTCCATGAATTTGGAATTTACTCATCTGAAAACAACTTGTAGATTTAAGAAATACGTTACAGTAGTACTAATTAACAAAAAGAGGACTCTAAAATTTTAGATTGGATTTAAGTTTGAGGTTCAATCTCTTTTAAAAATGGGGGCAGGCACCCACCATGGCAGTGGGTCAAGAGACGCGGGAATCTGACAGAGGGAAGGCTTTGGGTGGAGGACTGGGGTGGAGTGGGTAGAAGGGAGGCAGGTGAGTCTGACAAGAGGCTGGGTGGGCTCTCCACAACTGAATCTTACTTTTTTTTTTTTTTCAGCACAGCTGGTCATGCTGGAGGAACAGGGACAGTCTGTTTCACAAGTTCGGCCAACATAGCCCACAGCCTCTATCCACTAGCCAGTTTCTCTAACTTGGTCCATCTGTCTGGTGTGGAACTGATCACAACAGCTAAAGCGCATCACGGCCCTACAAGGACACATGTCCCTGGTAAGTCTCACAGCCTTTTACCCATAACTATTTGTTCGTCTGCAGTCATGGGTCACTAAAGCCCAGTGAATCTCCAGCCAGGCAACTGAAAAGGCCAAGCAGCAGAGGTTGGGTGAGCTTAGGCCATGCTGGAGACCTGCTTGAAGCTGGTGGGCTCCAAATCCAAGAAAGGCTCTCCTCCAACTGCTACCTGGAAAGTACCCTCTGGTGGGAGTGCAGCGACCGACCAGGACTATCCTGCCTGTGCCCTTCATGCTCTAGATCCCTAGCCTTCCCCTACTGAGTTCTCAGCAGGTACCTGTGGGTCTAGCAAACAGCCTCATTCAGAGCCCCAATTTCCTCATCCATGAAGTACTGGGAGTGACCCAAGGGTGGTCTCAACAGTGGAAATAATGTACAGAATCCTTGACACAGAAGGTGCACAGTGATCTGCCCTATCATTTCCCAGAGGTCCCTGCACCAGTTAAGGACAGCATCCTTGCATGAGTACTAGGTCTATGTTGGGACACAAATGAACACTTTGCATCAAGAATCACTGGAGAAAGCACAATCTGAACTAGTTCTGTGTGGTGGTTTGTATATGCTTGGCCCAGGGAGTGGCACTATTTGGAGGTGTGGTCTTGTTGGAGGTGTCAGTGTGGGTGTGGGCTTTAAGACCTTCATCCTAGCTGCCTGGAAGCCAGTCTTCTAACTGCCTTCAGATGAAGATGTAGAACTCTCAGCTCCTCCTGTACCATGACTGCCTGGATGCTTCCATGCTCTCGCCTTGATGATAAGGACTGAACCTCTGAATCTGTAAACTAGCCCCAAGTAAATGTTGTCCTCCTAAGAGTTGTCATGGTCATGGTGTCTGGTCACAGCAGTAAAACCCTAAGACACTCTGGAAGGAGAGTAGGGTCGGGGTTGCCAGCCATGGGTCATGAGTTGCGGCAACTTGGGTTCAAATGTCATAGAGTCTTTCATCTACAGCTGACATTTAGGAGTTTGGGACCCAGGCTTTGTTGCAGAGCCCAGCTCCCTCCACCCTCATCCTTACCAGCCTCTTCCAGACTCAAAACACTATGTACATGCACACTTCAGGCTACCCTGCACATCATAATGATGCTCCTTGTCTGGTCCATCCACTTGGGATGTCTAGGCTGTGATTCTCAGTGAAGACCCAGAGCAAATTCTCTTTCTAAAAAATTTCATAATTTGGAAGGTAGAGGCAAATGATCAAGAAGCCAGCTTAGGCTAAGGAGACCCTGCTTTAGAAAACGAAACAAAAATCTCATTATCTATCTATCTATCTATCTATCTATCTATCTATCTATGACTTTACTATACTTTATAAGTAAAGGGTATAAACATATTTGATCAAAAATCTTTCAGTTTGATGAATAATATTAGTGTACCCATGTTAATTATTTTTTTACTTTAATCAACATAATATACACACTTGGCTAAAAAATCAAGCAGCATGAAGTTTCTTTTAATAGTCTTAACATTAAAATTAAGCCTAGGCACAGTGGTGCCCACCTTTGATTCCAGCACTCCAGAGGCAGAGGCAGGTGGATCTCTGTGAGTTCAAGGCCAGCCTGGTCACATAGGGAATTTCAGGCCAGCCGGGGTATACTCTGAAAACCTACTGAGAAGGGAGGGAAGACAAGAGAAAAAGGGGAGAGAGAGGGAGAAAAGAGAGGGAAAAAGGAGAGAAAGAGACACAGAGACTAAAACTAGTCCTGCAGCCCACTCTGTCTGATCACAGAGGTCCCTCCTTTGGGTGTCTAATCTTAACACTTTGTTGCTCTGGGCTCACTAAGTCACACACCACCTACTAACTCAGCAGAGCAGCATAGCATTACACTGTCTTCAGCCTAAACCTCTCAACTGTGGCATCATGATTTCTGATTGGATGGAGGCGAGCTTTGCACTGTTAATAGTTCTCATTGCTCTAGAATGAGGAATGCATCACGAGTCTCTTCTTAGTGGCATTAGTTACAATGTCATGCTTCTTTTTTCTTTTTCCTTTTTTTCTTTTAATTTGATCATCTATGTCCTAGTTATTACTTTCTCCCTAAATATTTCAAAAATCTGTCAAAAACTTACTGGTATCTTCCCAAATATTGAAACACTTCAGCTCTTCTCAACACTTTGCTGCTTGGGGCTCACTAAGTCTACACATCATGGGCCGACTTCCTTTGCTAGAATTCATCACCCAGTGGCTTCTTGGGGAAAACAAAGGTCTAAAGCAGGCCTGAATACTACTGTGAGAGTCTAGCTGGGCATAGAATCCTAGGCTAAATGGAATTTTCCACAGGGTAGTAGTGGTAGTGGCATTCATCTTAATCCCAGCACTTAGGAAGCAGACAAAAGAAGGGTGGGGGGATAATTTCCCTGAATTTTGAAGAGATTTCTCCATTGTTTTCGAAGTCTACAAGATCACCATTTAGAGATGCAACCTTGTTCTGACTTCTGAGCCTTTATAAAATAGCTTGCTTTTCTTTTTGAAAACTTTTAGAATAGAATTTTCTTTCCCCTTTGGCAGTTGCAAACTTCACAATGATGTGTCTTGGAGTAGACTCTCTCATATACAATACTTGGGTACTCAGGAGCTATCTAGATCAGAGTGACAGCATGAGTTTAGGAAAGCACTTCTCTAAGCTCTGAAAGTTTTCCTTTAAAGAAATATCATTGTTAGGGGAGAATGTGTGTGCCACAGTATGCTTGTGGAGGTTGAGGAACAGCTTTGTAGAATCAGCTCTCTCTTTCCACCTTTCTGTGTATTCTGGGAATTGAACTCAGGCCACTAGGCCTGTGTGGCAAGCACCTTTAACTGCTGAGCCATGTCACTAGCCCCAATTTTTTCTTATGACTGTCTTGTAACTTTTATTTATTATTGCTATCAGTATTACTTAAGTCTCCCTTTCTGAGCTTCCGGCCACTCACACCCTGGAAGGAGCTTTTAACCTCATTACTGTCTCCCTGGTGAGTCCATGTCCATGTCTTTATGTTTTACATTCTAAGGTAAATTTGACTTTCAAATCTTTGGTTAAATTTTAAATTTTAAATTTTACCTTAGTTTTTGAGACAGTCTCTTCCTGAACCTAGAGCTTACCCGTCAGCCCTTTAGGTAATCCTGTCTCCATCTCCCCAGGAAACACTCCTTTCCAAAGGGACTGTGCATCTCCATTGCCCTGCCTGCTTGTCAGCACTTTGTTCGTGACTAGCCTTGGAGTGGGGTGGAACAGAAGCTTGCTGTAGTGGACACGGGGACTCACTGAGTGCACATGCTGGGAGCTTGACGTGCTTCTGTCCCCTAGAAGCAGACCAGGCTGGCCTTGAACCTGTTTCCCTAGTGCTTTGATTAAAGATGTGTGCCACCACTGCCTGGCCTGAGCATCCTTTTGGGTGCTTACCAGCCTTTTGTTTTGATTCTTGGTGACACATCAATGACTCTTTTACCCATTTTAAACCAGTTTGAACATGTTCTAGCTGGGCAGGAAAGGTTCTCTGCATTTTGGGATGTAGTTATGCATCAGATCCATGGTAGGATACATGGCTTTTGCTTTCCTCACACTGATACCATTTCTCCCCTGTGTTCTCTGGAGAGATTTATTGAAAGTTTGGACTATAAGAATCTAGGCTCTGGAGTCCCACCATCCACACTGCAAGCTGAGACCCAGAAAAGCTGGTGGGGTTTCTAGAGGCCTGAGACTAAAGGGCAGTGTGAGATACAAATGCCTTGAACTGGGAACACAGAGAGCAGAAGATCTTGTCCTGTTCAAAAAGTCAGACTCAGGGAAGGTAAATGTCACCTTCCTTTGTCTGCCTTTTGTGAGGCCCTCTACTGATAGAACGAGGACAAGGGCTCATCCCATCCAAACCTGTCCTCACAGACACACTCAGGATTTCATCACTTCTCTGGCTGACATAAAACCCACTACTGCCACACTTAGGGGATGTGACATCACTTGGCGATCCTGTGTTGTGCCATGGATCTTTTGTGCTAGCTGGTAGGAAAGGTAACCAGGTGGGCTTTGGGGGCAAGCCCAGTTTTGTCTTTTCCGTTCAAGGGGCACAGGACCCCAGATCTAGCCCTTTCCTGGCCCCAAGCACAGTCAGTGTTCCTTGAGTAGTCTCTTCAGGGTCAACTCCAGCCCTTCCTTTCCTGTTCTTAATGTAGTTCTGAATCAGTGTGCCCCATCTGCCACTCTAAGGAGAAAGAACAGGGCTGTCTCACTTAGTACTGTCCTTGCTTTTCTGAGTCGGGGAAGACTTAGACCCATCCATAATTGTGTGTGTCGAAAACACTGCCAGCAAAACAGTGGGTGCTGATCCTTTTTACGACTCGAACATAAGCTACCTTCCTCAGGCCCCAAGCTTCTGCTCGCTTGGGTGCAGTACTAGGCTGCCAGACCAAGGGAGGGTACTGTGGGCTGATAACTTGGGTAAACATGGCGCTTCTACCTCCTCCTCCCTGCTGGGTTTACACTGTGCAGAGGGTTGGACAGCTTGTTTTCTTTCCCTTGGAGCCCTCTCTCTGCACTCCTCCAGCTGCCTTTTCCCCACCCCCAAAAGTAATGTGATCTCCTAGGCGCTGTGCAGATTCCTTTAGTCTTAGGGAAAGAAAGGAAAGACATTAACTGTTGGCTTCCCAGTTCCAAGTTAACCAAACCCAGTAGCCAAGCACAGGGCTGGTCTTGAAGCAAAAGGATGATAGGGTGTCAGTGTCTACTTGTGAGTCCCCCTAAGACATCTTCTTATTTCACAGGTGTTACCTCTAAGCATGGAGGGCTTTAATAGTTTCTTTTTCAGATTTTTTTTTTTTTTTGGAGATACAGGGCTGACCTAGAATTCATGATCCTCCTGCCTCTGCCTTCTGAATGTTAGCGTTTAAAGGGTCGTACCACCATACTGGCTATGGAGACTTAAATCTTTATTCAATATTCAGGTCAGAAGAAAACAAGACAGTAATTTCAAATAAAATTCTTTGACCCTCACTGCAGAATGAACCCAAGGTCAGGAGGACAGACATTTCTGCAAACATGAAAAATAACTGAAGTTGAGCTCAGGCTTTAGAAGGAACAAGAGCGCTCTCCGGCTCTGTGTCACTTGTGTTTAATGATATTCCTATCCCTAAGCAAACTTTAAGGTGCTGATGTGAGTGGATGTAAGGACTTGGAGCCTGGATCTTCCTCCTCAGCAAAGCTGAGACTGGTCACTGCGATAGGTTTTAAATGTCCTCCCTGAGTACCCCTCACCCCGAACCTGTGTGTGTACATTTGTGTGTGTGCAGGTGTGTGAGTGCTTTGCATTGAGGGCACAGGCCAACACTGGGTGTCTTCTCCAGTCACTCTCAGTTTAAGTCAGGGCCTCTCATTGAGCCTGGAGCTCGTGGTTGGATGAGAGGCTGTTCCTCGGACCCCGGGGGTCTTCCTGTCTCTTATCTCCCCAGTACCAGGGTTACAGACTTCCCACCACGCTTAGCCTCTAGGTGAGTGCTGAAGATCCAACAGTCAGGTCCTTGTGCATGCATGACAAACACTTCACTGACTAACCCATCCCTCACTTTCATGTTCTTGTTAATTATGGGATCTAGTGGATGTCATCTAATGAGGAAAACGAAACAAAGGGCTTTAGGGATTTGGGTTCCATCCCTGGTTTTACTACCAAAGTGCTGGGTGACTTGATGCAAGTTGTTTAACCTTAGGCACTGCTATGACAGTGTAAGATGCACAAAACTGTGAGAAGTGACTGTTTCCCATCCCTCTTCCTGCCCCACTGAAATGACAGTAAGATTTTGTTGGTTTTGAGACTGTCTTACTATGGAGCCCAGCTTGACCTCAGATTGATGGCAGTCTTTCTGACCTCAGCCTCCTGAGTCCTCAGACTGTAAGCATGAGCCACTCATAGTTTTTTTTTTGTTTGTTTTTTATTTTTGTTTTAAACTGAAGATGTGTAAGGAAAAAGGAACCCAAAGGGAGACAGAAGTAAATAACGAAAGCAGTGCATACTGGGGAAAATGGGAGGCAGAAAAGAGTGGTAGCAGACTTCCAGGGATGCAGCCTAACTTCTGAGAGCCCGTGGTAAGATGTGAGCCACTGCACACTAGTGGGAAAGTGAGGAAGGCTCAGAAACAAGAGGCATTAGGATCAGAGAGGGCAACCTGCAAGAAGAGTGTTCAGATTTCTCACAGGGCTTCCAGCCCTGCACAGCCAGGTGGCAGCTACTCCACTTCAGCCACATGAGATGGCATGTTTCCTATAATGCTGTAGGCGCAGGAGACTGCTAAACAGTCTGGATTTAAGCAAGCCTGTGGTTACCAATAGCGGAGTAGTCAAGATTTGAAAGTCCACACAGTGGTGAAATTCCTAGCCTCTTCCAGGGCCTTTTAGGCAAGGCCTTAACAGAGAACAGATTGAAATACTCTTCTAAGGAGAAAAAATGGAATGGCCCCAGAAAAGTGCCCCCCACATTCCAGGACTGGGGGCTTCTCAGCTCCTTCCCTCAAAGTCTTTGAGTGTGATACCCCTTCTAGACACAGGACTTGAGTCTAAGTCCTCGTAAATAATAAATGAATAGCCAAGTTTCATTGAAAATTCTGAGAATTCCTCAAATGATAAGGAAGAGTGAAATAGACACACAGAAAACAGGGGCTCAGTGGGGATAGGGGTGTATAAGAGGAGCTTGAAAACAGGGCCTCAGTGGGAATAGGGGTGTATAAGAGGAGCTTGAAAGGGCAGTTCTTCTGATCCCCAAGGACAGCACAGCAGCAAACAGCAAGTGCTATGATGATAGCAGAAGAAAAAAAACCTCTTTTTTTGTTGTTGTTTTTGTTGTTAATCTGTTTGTGTAGCAGTGTCTTAAGTGGCCCAGGTAAACCTTAAATTCACTATGTAGCTGAGACTGTTCGTGAAGTCCTAAGAATCAGTATTTTACTAATAAAAAACATTGCCCGGGCAGTGATGGCCCACACCTTTAATCCTAGCACTTGGGAGACAGAGGCAGGTGGATCTCTGTGAGTTTAAGACCAGGCTGGTCCACACAGTGAGCTCCAGGACAACTAAGGCTATATAGAGAGCCCCTGTGTCAAAAAACAAACAAACTATTATAACTCCAATTTAAAATTTAACCAAAGATTTGAAAGTCAAATTTACCTTAGAATGTAAAACATAAAGACATGGACATGGACTCACCAGGGAGACAGTAATGAGGTTAAAAGCTCCTTCCAGGGTGTGAGTGGCCGGAAGCTCAGAAAGGGAGACTTAAGTAATACTGATAGCAATAATAAATAAAAGTTACAAGACAGTCATAAGAAAAAATTGGGGCTAGTGACATGGCTCAGCAGTTAAAGGTGCTTGCCACACAGGCCTAGTGGCCTGAGTTCAATTCCCAGAATACACAGAAAGGTGGAAAGAGAGAGCTGATTCTACAAAGCTGTTCCTCAACCTCCACAAGCATACTGTGGCACACACATTCTCCCCTAACAATGATATTTCTTTAAAGGAAAACTTTCAGAGCTTAGAGAAGTGCTTTCCTAAACTCATGCTGTCACTCTGATCTAGATAGCTCCTGAGTACCCAAGTATTGTATATGAGAGAGTCTACTCCAAGACACATCATTGTGAAGTTTGCAACTGCCAAAGGGGAAAGAAAATTCTATTCTAAAAGTTTTCAAAAAGAAAAGCAAGCTATTTTATAAAGGCTCAGAAGTCAGAACAAGGTTGCATCTCTAAATGGTGATCTTGTAGACTTCGAAAACAATGGAGAAATCTCTTCAAAATTCAGGGAAATTATCCCCCCACCCTTCTTTTGTCTGCTTGTCTTGCCCATCAGGTGGCAAGGGAGTAATCAAAAGTGTACCTCACTAATGGAATAAATTTCAACAGCGAGAAGGAGGTGCAGGTGCATATGTTACTACATGGATAAACCTCCAGACGCATGATGAGGGGCTGGGGAGCTCACTCAGCCAGTACAGTGTTTGCTACAGATCAGGAGAACTTATTCCTATCCCTATGCCCTCATACAAAGCCAGATGTGGCAGCATGTGCGGGGAGATGGAGACAGAATTACCTAAAGGACTGACGGTGAGCTCCAGGTTCAGCGAAAGACTCTGACTCAAACACTAGAGAGCAGTGGAGGAAGATACCGGATGGTTAACTCTGGCCTCCGCAGGACGTGCGTACTTCAATACACACACCATTAGACCATTAGACCTTTCTAATGAGGTCACAGAGCTGTCACAGCCTTCCTGACACCTCAGCCAGCACAGACACAACAGGGGTTTCTGCTAGGGAACCGGGGGGGGGGGCATGCCATATATACAGATGAGGCCATCAAGATAGTGGAAGCAAGAGACAGCACTCAGGCTGATCCTAGGAGAGACACAGGGGAAGCCAGTGCCTGGTACAGCCAGGACCAAGACTTAGAGAACATGCCTCCCATTCAGGAAGCATAAGATGTTGTCAATGGCATCCCAGATTCCTATGCTAGGCCTTCAGAGACAGAGAGCAGTGCTCACAGACACCACAGTCTCACCTGTTGAATCCTTGTGGAAACCAAGTATCACACATAATTGGATTGGTCAAAATACACAATTCAGATCTACTGCAGGAAAAGTTCTAGATAACAAACATCATGCTCCTAAAATGCTCAGAGGCAGCCATGTCCAATTAGCTTTTAGGATCAATTAACTATTAGTATTTTATGAATCATAGGTTTATAATAAACAGAAAATTTTTAAGAGTCACTTAGGAATTTTTGGTCTTGAAGAGATTCTCACTGGGAAACAATACATGCAAGTCTGACCCTGAATTCACTCCCCAGAACTCATGTAGGGGAAGAAGGAAACTGATACCCAAAAGTTGTCCTCTGATCTCCATATAAGCACTGTGGAATGGGGCTCATTACACACACACACACACACACACACACACACACACACACACACACACACAGAGCAGAGAGAGAGAGAGAGAGAGAGAGAGAGAGAGAGAGAGAGAGAGAGAGAGAGAGAGAGATTTTAATAATTACAATTTTCAGTATTCTTTGGCCTTCTCTTCCATCTTCTCATCTGCTTCAGAGGAGGAAAAGGCAGGCAGGGAAGAAGTGCAGGGTAGCAGGGCCTGGTTCTGTCAGCTCCTGTGGAGCCAGCTCCCTGCAGGGCTCGCTCATCCAATCCAAACTAAAGATCACACACAGCTCATCACTTACAGGGGGCATGAGCTTCCCTCAGGAAAAGCAGTATCACAACACTGCAGGTGAGGGGCAGGAGTTGGAGGGCTACGTGGTTCTCCTGAGGAAAGAAGACACTAACTCCACTGTTTAGGGGACTAACACATTCTTTGTTCCATGGTACCACATCACTTGTGGGATGCTGGCAGCCCTGCATGGTACACTGTTTGTCTTTCTCATTTCCTGTTCCCAAGAGTCTCATGGAGACTCTGGCAATATGCCGTAACAGCCAAAATTGCAACCTCATTTGTCCTCTGACCCATCAACTCTACTTCTGGGGATGTACTTTACAAACTTACCTGTGCATGTATGTGTACACACACACATACACACACACACACACATATTAGCACTGTTTAAATATCAAAAGTGCGATCATTAAGTTAGATTCTAGATTAACTTTCCATTGGGATGCATGAAGCCACCTAGAAGTGTGTGGGCACTTGTCAAAAGGGAACAACTGTCAGGCCCTCATGTTCATTCATTTGTTCTCTGAAACTGACTGTCAACATCCTGCTCACTAACTCCCTTTTCCAATGTGTTTCCAATGTCTGCTGCTCCCAAGGAGGGGGGGCTATCTGTATCTCGATGGTTGTTAGCATTCCTGGACACCAAACCATGAAATACATGGAGAACACATCACCACAGAAGAAAGTGTATTAGAAAGAAAAGAAATTAAAATGCCACCAGGGGGCCAGAGAGATGGCTTACTGCCAGCAAGTGCAATGGCCCGAGTTTGATCTCTACCATCCATACGGTGAAAAGAGAGAACCAACTCCCACAGTTGTCCTCATCACACACATGTACTGTGGCATACACACATGCTCTCATGTGCGTACAGGCACAAACATACACACAATATACATTACTAAGTCATCCGGAAATAAACACTGAGGATTCTGCAAACATTTTCTGGAGAACCTACCAAGAGCTGGCATTCACCTAGGCTCTAGGTCGGGGGTTCTCAAGCTGTGGGTCTCAATCCTTTGGAAGGTCAAATGACTCATAAAGGCTGCCTAAGACCATCAGAAAACATAGATATTTTTATTATGATTTGTAACAGTAGCAAAATTATGGGTATGAAGTACCAATAAAAATAATTTCATGGTTGGGGGGGTCACCACAGCATGAGGTGTTAAAGGCAGCATTAGAAAGGTTAAGAGCTGCTGATCTAGAGTGACAGTGGTGACAAGCATGAGAAGAGTCCCCCACTCCCACCAGCCATCCCAGAGCTAACGTTCAGGTTGGGAAGAGACACAGTGAACTCGAGAAGGTCAGCTACTTAAGTCTGCAGAGCTAAAACACACAAGAGGGCTGTAGTTTTAGATATGGTGACCAGAAAAGCCATCACTGAAGATGACAACAGGTAAAACAAAGAGGGAAGTATGGGACAAGTGCTGTCCTAGCAAAGAGAACCATATGCAGAGGTTCTGCTCCGGGGGGACAACTGAGAGAGGTTCAAGAAAAAGCAAAGGCCAATATGGCTGGACATGTGGAGGGGGTGTGTGTATGTGTGTACATATGGAGGGGGGTTATGTGTGTGAGCACATGAAAAACAAATATTTAAAGATGAATCTGGCAACAGTTTTATAAGACCTTCATAACAAAGACTGTAAAATACTACAGAGAGAAAAGAGAAGTGCTAAATTCATGGAAAATTATTACATTGAGGGATTAGACAGCTCCAGACATCAGCTGTGGTTAGAGTCAATCAACACTATCTCACCAGACCCAGAGAGTTTCTACTAGAAACGAATGAGCCTCAGCTTAACAACGTGCGAATGTGAAGATTTCAATCGACAAGGCAGCTTCAGTAGTGAGATGGAGACCGACACAGTCAACTACAGGGCTTGTCATGAACTAAAATTGTCAATTCAATATATCAGGATTCAAAAGGATGGCGAGCAGGAAGTGGACCCTCACACACACACACTCACACACACACACACACACACCCAGCAGATTCCCAGCAGTGATGCAATCTGTAGGGAGTAGGTTATCTGCAGCAAGGGGGTAGGGCTTATTCGACCTCCTGACTGCCTCAGTGATTAAGAAACAGCCTGACACTATACCTTCCCAGATGGCAAAGTGTCCTCTGATGAGCCAGCACAAACCCTTCTCTTCTCCCCTTAGGTAGGCTCTAATAAGAGCAGACTGAGTACTCTCATGTAGCACCTAGATGAGGCTGCCCCCAGGGTGTTCAGATGCTTGGTTAAAGAATTGTTGGAGCCTGGTAGGGCGGTTAGTAAGAGGACTCAATGTCCTCAATGTCTGCTGCTCTTGGACCAGGACCTCTAGGTCCTGGGTTCAGTTTTCAACACCCAAGTTCAACCATCTATAACTCCAGCTCCTGGGGATCTGACACCCTCTTCTTATCTTTGAGGGCACCTGCAAGCATACACACACACACACACACACACACACACACACACACACACACACACACGGACATAAGGTTGTTGTACACTGTGTAAAGATTATCCTTGTGTTATTCAAATGCTGATTTCTCTGCCCCCATATCTGGTTGCAACCCAGACATGGCATTGTAATGCTTGTAATTATCTCCTGCGTGAATGTTGTATAAACATTGTTCTGCATTTATTAGCTGACTTGTCAATAAAAGCTGATCAGCCAATGGCTGAGTAGAAAAGACAATAGGGCTGACTTCTGACCCGAGCCCTCGGGGTGGGGGGTGAGAGGAGAGAGAGAGAGACAGAAAGAGACAGAAAAAGAGACAGAAAGGGAGGAGAGGAGGGAGAAGAGAGACAGAGTCAGAGAGAGAAGAGGGAGAGAAGAGAGGAGAGATAGGAGAAAGAGGAGAGAGGAGGGGGGATGGAGGGAAGAAGAGGATTTGTCACAAGGAAAGGGTCCAGGAGATACCATGGGGACACACCTGGAACAGGGAAAGCCAGACTAATACTAAAACACAAGTATCTCAGGGATTCTGGCTAGGAAGTAGCCAGATTAGCTTAAATGAACTACTCAGCTACTGTGCTGTAAAGCTTATCAAATAAATCTTAGTCTCTGTCTCATTTATTTAGGAGCTAGCCAGGATAGAGACAAGATTATCACTTTAAAAAATACTTTTAGGGGGCTGGAGAGATGGCTCAGCAGTTAAGAGCACTGGCTGCTCTTCCAGAGGTCCTGAGTTCAATTCCCAGCAACCACATGGTGGCTCATAACCATCTGAAATGGGATCCGATGCCCTCTCCTGGTATGTCTGAAGAGAGTGACAGTGTATGCACAAACATTAAATAAACAGATAAATAAATACGTAAATAAATCTTTAAAAGAATGCTTTTGCACACACACAAATAAAAATGATTGTAAAAAAAGAATTCTTCAGCTGTGTCTATGAGGACACTTTAATGGAAGTTTGGCGTTTACCCTGGTGAGTCCTGAGCAGAGATCACCTCCCTAACGTGATGATCTAACGATCTTCCTCCAATCAATCAACTAAAGGCCCCAGAGTCTGACCCGTGCTGGAGTTGGGAATTTGTCCCTGTCTGGAAGACACCTGTGCTTCACCTTTCCTCAAAACTCACTGCAACAGCAGTCCCACCTGGGCCAGAGCTGGCACCCTTCAGCCCACAAGCACCTCACTGACTCTCCTGTGCAGAGCAGGAGCCTTGCCAACCTCTGAAATTCCAAATCCTTACTATAAATCTCTCACTTTTCAGGACAAACAGATGGAAGTAGAGAAGTAGGGGTGGGGGTGGGGGGGGAAGAGAGAGAGAGAGAGAGAGTTGTGCACATCTATATAGGTGCCTGAAAAAGCTACAAGTGCTGGATCCCTGGAGTTGCAGTCACAGTAACAGCTGGTTAACACTGTCAGATATGTATGCTGGGAACTGAACCTGGATCTTCTGCAAGAACAGCAAGCATTCCCCACCGCTGAGCCTTCCAGCCCCACTGCACATGTCCCTCCACACACAGACATGCACACTGTTGAATCCGCCTGTGACTCTGACGGAGAAGGAGATGGCACTGCTCATTAGATGTCCTTTAAAAGGCCTCCCTCTAAGCCGTTATTTATTTGTCATTTTCAAGACAGGGTCTGTTAGCCCAGGCTAGTTTGGGATCAGCATTCAGCAAAGATGGCCTTGAAGTCCTGACCTTTCTGTGTTCTCCTCCCATTTGATGGAATTACAGGTATGTTCCACCGCAGCAGCTACTAAACCTTAATTAGTTATAATTAATACAAACTATATGAAGAAATATGAGCATGTTTACAACAAATGTGGTTTATCTATTTTACCCTTAAGACAACTGCTCAACTACTAAGAAGGAGCCATGACGAACCGTGTCCTAAGTTGCTGGCGATGCTGAACATGTCAAACATCAATAGCTTTACCCCTGCAACAGCTTTTACAGACAAACCTTTCAGGAGAACCAGTAGGTAGGGCCTAGAGAGGTGGCCTAGAGAGGTGGGTAACAGCAGTTGTTGTACAAGTGTGAGAACCCAGTTCAGACCTCAGCACTCACACTGAAACGCTGAGTATGCTGTGCACACCTACACCCTCACACTAGATAGAACAGAGATGAGGCAGGGACTGGAGGGGCTTGCCTGTCATCAGCTGAGCTCCAAGTTCAAATGAGAGACCCTGTCTCAAAGAAATAGTATAGATGATCGAGAAAGACACCTGATATCCTGGTCCAGCCTTCAGGAACATATATATACATGTGCAGCTAGCACAGGCCCACATGTGCATCCACACGTAGACACGTAGACACACACACACGCACACACAGAAAAAACTACAAACAGCTGATGTACAAAAGAGAAAAGAAGCATGAGTCTACTGTCTCTAAAATGACTAAGTTATCCCTCAGACAACAAATTTCTTTCCTCTTTATCATCAATGAGACTTTTTAACTTTCTGAGCTTTCTGGCACTTTGGGGTCTTGTGTTAACAAAATGTTCCATAGTTTTACAAAGTTGCCTTTAAAATAATTTTACTTATCATTGTGTTTCCAAATTCCTGCCTTTCCCAGCTCTGTCTGTGGCTTTACCAGCACAGCCTCAGTGAGAAAGCTCAGTATCCCTGGCTCAGTGAGTCGGGAAAGGGAAGCCAGGAACTGTACGTCTTTACAGAAGTGACAGAACTCTGGAAGGATGCTGGGAGCTGCAGCCCTCACTGTGTCTCTCGAGAAGGTGAAAAGAATCCAGAATTCCCACAATGGAACTTTAGACCATCCAGAATGCAATCAGAAATGCTGGCCACACAAGGCATTGGGGAAACCAAGCCACAGTGTAACCCAAACAAGGTCCTCCCTGGTTTGGAGCAGCTCTCCCAGCTGTTGAACGGGTGACAAGAGGAGATATGTTCCAATGAGTGAGTGAAAGTCTCCCCGAGGCCAGGAACCCCAGCAGGGGGACTGATACAACACAAAGACTCAATGGAAATCCCAGAACTGAAAACATGAAATATAAGAAATGAAAAATTCATTAAATGTGCCTAACAGAAGGAAGAGGAAGAAGAGGAAGTGGAGGAGGAGGAAGAGGAGGGAGAGGAGGAAGAGGAGGAGGAGGAAGGAGAAGAGGAAGAAGAGGAGGAGAAAGAAGAGGAGGAAGGAGAAGAGGAGGAGGAGGAAAAGGAGGAGGAGGAGGAGGAGAATGCCCAGCATGTGAGAGGCAAAGGACTGAGTATGTGTGCAAGACCAGCCGTGGCTGACACAGTGAGTCTCTGCCTACTTCCCAAAGGGAGTCATAGACAGAAAACCAATACAAACAAGAGAAAAAAGACTTCAATAAATAAATAAATAAATAAATAAATAAATAAATAAATAAATAACTCACTCGGAGTAAGTTCTAGATGATACCAAGTGGCCAACATGGTGAGCTAGAGTTGCAAGAAAGCAGAAAAGAACATGAGAGTCAGAAGAAACAAGGACGCAAACTGTCTAAACTTAATGACACATAGAAACTTGAGGCAAACCACTAAATGAACACAAGAAAAAACAAAGCAAGTCACAGACCAAAATCAAACACCCAAGGCTTTGTTAAGTTTTTTTTTTTTTTTTTAAATAGAGTTTCACTGTTGCCCAGGCCAGCTTCAAAGCCACAATCCTCCTGTGTCAGCCTTCTGGGAAGCTGAAATTGCAAATACACACCACCATGATCACTTTAAGAGCAAACTCTGAAAGCAACCATAGAATGATTAGCAAAGAAAGGGAACACTGATTTTTCAGAAAATATGATGATCAAGAAAATTGAACTTAGACCCACAGAGGCTCCACAGCTAGAAGCGAGGATGGCTTTTTCAGAGAACCCGAGTTTGGTTCCCGGTACCCATGTCAGTTGGTTTACAATTGCCTGCAACTCTGGCTCCAGGGTCTGCAAACATCTCTGGTTTCTGGGGGCACTGTACTCACATGCTTATACCCACGAAGACACAGATACAAATACAAAGCTCAAAATAAAACAAATCTTCAAAAAAGAAAGAATACTGTTGTAGATTTGGTTTATTGCTTATGTTAATTGGGTTTCCAAATTACATGGGAATTTGCATGTCTGGATGTGCAGGTCCCTACCCCCAGTAGGCTCTAATTGGTAAATAAAGTTGCCCTGGCGGTCAATGGCCAGGAAGGGAGACAGAGTTGGGACTTTAAATTTCCTGGGCAAGAGAACCATGAAAAGAAGGTTTTAGAATCGCCATGCCAGGGAAGCAGGAGGATCAGGCCTGAAAGCTGCAGGAGAGAAAGCATACAGCAATATAAGAATCCGGGAAGAACGGCCCCAGGGCCACCTCCCCACATTGGGTCTGTTCTCATATATGTTGTATGAAACTCCAAGTGAGGTCAACCCAAAGAAGAGAACCCCAGCACAACACACAAAGTGGACTTACTGCAGGCAGCACTGCACACTGAACCCAGGGCTTCCCTAGACAAGCACTCTACCAGCTGGACTGTGTCCCTAGCCCTGTCACACTTTCAGAAGCTAAGAAGAACATGTCAACATCAGGGAGATGTTGGCATCTGGCTTACTGGGAAAGCAAATGGAGCGACAGTTTTCCTCCAAAACCACAAAGGCCACATAACATCAAGAGATCGCACAGACAGCAAGTGTGTCCTGTGGGGATAAAGGAGAAACTCAGGTATTCCAGGAGGAAGGAAACTAAGAGACTGTCAGAGCAGACCAACTGAGAGGAAGGCGACACATAAGGAAACAACAGAGGGGCTGAAATGAGAGGGAAGAAAAGCAACATGGGAAGAAGCTGCGCCTTCCCCACAGCAGTGCCCTCTACACCCTCTCACCAGCCCAGAGCTGCTGGGGCTGCTGCCCTAAGCTCACAAAACACCTTCAAGCATCAGCTTCATTCAGTGAGGCATAGGCACCTCACGCCCACAGCTGGATGAGTCCCCAGCTCTCATCATATTCTACAGCGTGCTGGAAGAGAGCACCAGGGCACCTATCCAGAATTCATTCATACCATGGAGTTGGGTATGTGTTTTTAACCCTTTTAAAGTTTTCTTCATTACATTTTTTTTTTATGTGATGGGGATGGAAGACCCTCCTATTGTTTTGCAAGTTTTTTATTATTAAGATTATGATATAATTACAATATTTCCCCCTTCTAAGCCCTCTCAAGCACCCCTCTTTGCTCATTTTCACATTCATAGGCTCCCCTCCCCTGGTCAGTCTGTACAGTGTCAGTTGATTGTGTTTTCAGGGCCGACTGACCTTTGTACTGGGTAAGCACTTGGTGTGCTTTCCCTGGGGAGAGCTGCATCTCCATTCTCCACATGCTGTGGTTGCTGTGGTCTGTGTAGGGTTGCGGCCTCGTGCTCTCTGCCTCTGCACTCCTCCCTTCCACTTGTCTATTGTTGTGCTCATTCCACTCCTGTGTTAGGCAGTATGTTGGTGAGACTGTGAAGGTGCAGCTTCTGGCATTTCTAGAAGACAGTTTCACAACAAACTTCCTGATCCTCTAGCTCTTAGACTCTTTCCTCCCCCTCTCCTGCAATGTTCCCTGAGCCTTAGGTGTAGGAGCTGTGTCGTAGATGTATCCATTGGTACTTGGCTTCACAACTCTGCATTTTGACTGGTTGTGGGTTTCTGTAATAGTCTCTGTCTGCTGCAAAGAAAGTTTTCTTGTTGAGGGGTGAGTACTACACTATGTGTGTTTTTATGAGGACAAATGTTTAGAGTGTAGTTAGGAATTATGCTGGTTTAGCAAAGTGACAATTGTAGGTTCTCCTCCAGGATCCACGGCTTCACTAGTCCTGAGTGGTCGGCTAGGTTTCTAGTACCAAGCACGAGCTCCTTCTTGTATACCAAGACTTAAATCAAACAGAGGGCTTGTGGTCACTGCCCAGGTACGTGCACCACACTACTGCATCCTTAGGGTTATCAAGGGATGTGCACCACACTACTGCATCCCTAGGGCTATCAAAGGGATGTGCACCACACTACTGCATCCTTAGGGCTATCAAGGGATGTGCACCACACTACTGCATCCTTAGGGTTATCAAGGGATGTGCACCACACTACTGCATCCTTAGGGCTATCAAGGGATGTGCACCACACTACTGCATCCTTAGGGTTATCAAGGGATGTGCACCACACTACTGCATCCTTAGGGTTATCAAGGGATGTGCACCACACTACTGCATCCTTAGGGTTATCAAGGGATGTGCACCACACTACTGCATCCTTAGGGCTATCAAGGGATGTGCACCACACTACTGCATCCTTAGGGTTATCAAGGGATGTGCACCACACCACTGCATCCCTAGGGCTATCAAGCTACGGCTGCTCACTGCTGTGGCTCATACAAATCATGGCTGGCTATGACTACTGTTCACTTCCCTCCTTTGGAAGCTTGCACAGTGCCTTCCACTTGAACACTAGTTCTTAGCAAGGAAGTATTTAGGTTTCAGCTCAGGGCCCCTGGGCTCTTGGTTTGAAGTACCAAGGGGGCGGGTTCAACCAAGGACAAGAGCAATAGTCTATAATATTTGGGGAGACGCTTGAACAGCCTTGACCAACAATTCAAAAGAGGGTTTCTCATGCCTGGGGTTGGGGTTTTTTGTTAGGTGGACTTTGGTTCTTCGGGTCAGCATTGCCAGCCCAGATGGGAAAATTTCATCTAAACTATATATGTATGTTTATGCACAGACTTACATGTTTTAGGTAGATAGCTAATACTATGATTCCTTATGACTTTTCCAGGCGTCCTGTTATTTTACTGTCCCTTCTTGTGTATTTACCCCCACCTCTCTCCCTGTTAGACCCCTTCCCCCTTTCCCTGACCCCTTCCCATTCTTTTTTCTTTGTTTTATTTTTTAAAGATTTACTTATTTATTTTATGTATGTGTGTCTCTTCAAATGCACCAGAAGAGGGCATCAGATCTCATTACAGATGGTTGTGAGCCACCATGTGGTTGCTGGGAACTGAACTCAGGACCTCTGGAAGAGCAGTCAGTGCTATTAACTGCTGAGCCATCCCTCTAGCCCTGTCTTCCCATTCTTAAAGGAGCCCTGTTCTTGTGGAAAGTGACCTGGAGAACGGCAGGAAAGGTCAGAGGGAACACTCAAGACACTGCATCCAGATCACAACCACACATGTTGCGAAATTCCAAAGGTGAGCTCATGTGTGGTGGCCTCCTCTGCAGTTCACAAGGGGACTCTGTGTCAGTAGACTTGTAGTGAATGTTGCTTTTAACTGGGTACAGTGTCCTGCTTCCTGCCACTCACCTTCTCCCTTTCCTTCACATCTGAGTCATCTGCTCACCAATTTAAAATCAGCTTCACATGCAGGTGTTATAGATTACACTGATAGCCACAGCAGTAAGAAGTACACCTCCTGGGGCTGGCAAGATGGCTCAGCAGGTGAGGGCACTAGTCACCAAGCCTATATGACCTTGAGTTCAATCTCCAGAACCCACATGGTGGAGGAAGAGAGCTCACTCACTCAAGGTGTCTTCTCATCTCCATGCTTCTCCCTGCCCCCACCCAGGCCCACCCCTCCACTAAATAAGTAAACATTTAAAAAAGAAAAAGAAGTTTTGTTTTTTACTAAAAAGCACACTTTTGTAAGTCCCATGCAAACTACAGCTCAGGGCCTCTCACTAGAAATGTCCAGCCTTGTTCTGAGAAGAACACACAGACAGGGAGATGTCTCCAACAGCTAGAGATGTGGGAGGGATGCACAACACCTTAGCGACTCCTGAGACAGGTCACAGAGAAAGACACTTCTTCTGGCTTTAACATTTTTCCAGTAAAGAAGGAACATATTCCTAATACAGTTTCATTCAAAGAATGTGCTTCAAGGTAAGAATGAGAAGCTAGCACTTGCAGGCGAGGTGTACTGGCTCACACCGTTAGTCCCAGCACTTGGGAGGCGGATGCAGACTGTGAGCTTGAGGCTAGGACAGCCAGGACTATAGAAAGAGAGAGACCCTGTCTCCAAAAAGAAAAAAAAAAAAAAAGAAGAGAAAGAAGTTAACAACCCCTTGCCACCACAGTGAATGTGTATTCCTTCTGACCTGTAGAAGAGAGTAGAGCAGAGAGAAGGAGAGCATGAGCAGGAGGCACAGTCTACACACAGAACATGTGAGAGGGCAGCAGGCACAAGTGCAATGTGCTCTGTGGGGCGAAGATTCCTGTTTGGAAAATGCCTGGGACAGCTGTCACACACAGGCAACAAAGGCCTTGCAACAAAGACATGAACGTGAAGCAGCTATTCGTTGGGTGTTTTGTCCATGGCCGCCACCTAATGCA
The DNA here is from genome assembly GCF_004785775.1 of Grammomys surdaster. NCBI lineage: Eukaryota > Metazoa > Chordata > Mammalia > Rodentia > Muridae > Grammomys > Grammomys surdaster. The sequence goes on from NW_021620941.1 coordinate 2,542,472, forward strand.
CCTCATACACATAACACACATGAGCTACCATGCAAAGCATTCAGAATGGCACGTGGCACAGCAACTGTGATGTTCGTGTAGTACTAGTGCTTGCTTTGGGCTACATAACCCTCAAAGTCTCACTGTTAACTATGGGCCCAGTTATGAAATGAGTGCTGACAAGTGGCGAAGCACAGCACAGGCATGGTTCCCTGACAGAGGGGGCCACATGGGCCTGGAGGAGACTGCATCTTACTGACTGTAAACTGCAGTGAGGACTTCAAAGACAAGAAGAGCTCCTACAAGGGAATAAAAATTACATGGTACACAAAAAGTTCTTAATGAATTGCATGTGCATTAAAAACCTTTATATTTTCTATTATTTTTAAAAGTCTTAAATAGCCAGTGGTATTGCACATCTTTAACCCCAGCACTCGAGGCAGAGGCAGATGAATCTCTGAGGTCAAGGTCAGCCTGGTCTACAGAGCAAGTTCCAAGACAGCTAAGGCGGTTTCAAAAAAAAAAAAAAAAGTTTCAAAAACAAAAAAAAAAAGCTTCAAATAAAGTAAGCTGCTTTCAAACATGTCGGACTATAGACAGATATCTCATTTTGCATTTGCATCCACTCTTTAAAATTTTACTATCATGGCATTATATGTTATGGAATTCTACATGTCACTTAAAACATGTTAACAACCTAGGTAGCCCATCTCTGGCTCTTGTTGGATTTTTCATATTTACAAAGTAATAAAAGCTCATTTTCTGTCACCATCCATGGTGACTTTCAGACCTCAGAGCTCCTCAATGGTGGGAAGTGGGGGTGCCAGGCAACCAAAGAATCTCTTCAGTTTTATAAAATAAAGAGATCTGAATCTCAACACTTCTGACTGTAGCAACAGTCGGCAGGTGGAGGCTGGACTAGCAAAGTCTTCTAGTGAGCCATGCTTGGGCTCTTCTGGTTATCATTAGAAAACACTTTGAAAAACAAGAGCAAAGGAGCAGTGAGCTACAAGGACAGACTCTTCTGGAACCACTTCCAGGAACAGCACTTGTTTAAACAATGGCAGTAAGTGAAAGCGGCTGTTTGGAGGGCCAGTGTGTCTGAGAAGAACTCAAAGCTCACCCACTTGCATCATGCCAGGGAAACGACTCCTTCCTAGGGCTGTGACAGAAAAAATGGGGTGGGGGGGATGCTCATAGGACACCATGTGAGAAACACTCCCCAGGCCAGCCTGCTCCAAGCTCCCATCCTTCTCATAAAGACTGTGCTGAAGGAACATAAAGGGACCAAGAGCAGTGAAGGGTACAGTGAATTCACGTCCCATGATACGCTCGAGAGAGCCAGCAACAGTCAGTAAAGCCATTGTCACAGAAGCCAATGGCCAAAGTGCTGCTTGTAGGCTCCAGGGGAACTCTAAAAGGTGTGCCTCTTCCAGTCTGAAAGCTAGCACAAGTCTCAGGGACTGCAGAGCCTATGTTACATGGTTTGATTATTTAGATCATTTCCTTAACCTGACAACAAGAGCAGAAGACACAGCTTGTTCCTGGGGTGACCCTTGCTGAAGTCTTGTGGCCCAGTCACAGCAACCGCTGGTTAAAGTCTTTGCTCATGAGAGTGTAAGCAGAACGCAGCTAAGCAATAAAGTCTGCTGAGTCTTAGTGAAATCCGGCCTTCAGAGAAGGGTTGAATAGGCCCGGAAACACACATTCCTATGGCCTAAGGTGTTTCAAATGGGATTTTGAGAAGGAGAGGAGTTCTACCTAAGCCTGTGAGCAAAAAGGGAAACATGAGCCAAATAAATGAGCTGGGTCCTAAAGTGACATATCTGTGGGACAGACATGTCCTGCGCTTGACAGATGTGAACTTACAGCTTAAGAAAATACGACCCAAGTCAGGCCTTGCAGTTTGCAGCAGTTAAAGCAGTGTGGCAGCAGTGTGCTGTCATCCACAGTCACCTGCAGAATGACAGGCTTAGGCTGCAGCTGCACTTGCCAGCAGCTTTATGTGTTTCTGTAGGAAGCAGACCAAACTCAGTAATAAAGTTCAAGTCAAAATGAGCTGTTTGCATGCAGCCCGCAGACTCCTGTTGTTCCTAGAACATGACCTGAAAGTTCTAAACTGTCCTGAGCATCAAGAAGTACCAGAAACATAAAGAACACTCACAACGGGAAATTCCAATCAGACAGGACCAGAAGAGTCAGGCCCAGGCTGCCCATGGTCATGCTGAAGAAAAAGAAGTAACACGCTAAGTAACTGGAGAAGCTGGGAAGCAAATACAACTATGGGGAAAACCTTAGAGAAATGCATCCAGAACCAGAAAGACGGTTCAGCAGTGAAGAGCACCTGCTGCTTTTTCAGAGGATCCAGATTCTTATCATCATGTGGCAGCTTACAACTGTCTATAACTGTAGTCCCCATGGAATCCAGTCCCCTCTTTCAAACTACTGGCACACTGAGTGCATGTGGTACATATGCAGGCAAAACATCTACACATACAAAATCATAAAATTTTAAAAATTCATCTGTATTGACAGGAATATTAAAAAAAACAAGCCCACCCTATGTCCTTTATACCAGCAGATCTTAGGCAGCATTTTCTTTCTTTTTAAAATTATTTATCTATTTTTATTTATATGCACTGGTGTTTTACCTGTATGTCTGTCTGTGTGAGGGTGTCAGATCCTGGAATTAAAGACAGTTGTGAGCTGCCATGTGGGTGCTGGGAATTGAACCTGAGTCCTCTCGGAAGCAGCCAGTGCTCTTAACCATTGAGCCATCTCTCCAGCCCCTGATTTTGGGGGTTTTGAGGTGTTTTTGATTTTTGAGACAGGGCCTCTCTTTAGAGCCTTGACTGTCCTAGAACTCTTTATGTAGACCAGGTTGGCCTCAAGCTCACAGAGATACCCCTGCCCCTGCCCCTGCCCCTGCCCCTGCCCTGCCCCTACCCTCACCCACCCACCTCTCTGCTCTATCTGGCTGGGCAGCATTTTATCAGCTGTTTCTGTGAGACGGCAAGATGCTATTAAGGAATAGGGTATCTGACTGGAGCCCAGAATAGCCTGCTGCTTTATAACCTGATGTCATCAGGCGAGTCTCTTACCTTCCCTATGCCCTAGTAACTCTGTCTACTATAAAGATAACTCCGCCACCTCATATAAGATCACCACTTCTGCTAGAGTGCAAATTTTTCAGGTACTGCAGAAGGTAACTATTATTCAAAGTATGTCTTAGATCCTAACCCCCAACTCAGCACTTCCTTCCTATGACCAGGAGGTAAGATCAGGAAGCATCTGGTATTAGCCTCTGGTATATTATGAAGCCCAAGACAGAACTGGATATCTGGAAAGAGCAGCACTAGCAGGAAGACACTGATGAAAAAAGAAGAGCTGGGGCTAGAGAGATGGCCAGAGGTTAAGAGCACAGACTGTTCTTCCAGAGGTCCTGAGTTCAATTCCCAGCAACCACATGGTGGCTCACAACCATCGGTAGTGGGATCCAATGCCCTCTTCTGGTGTGTCTGAAGACAGCTACAGTGTACTCATAGACATAAAATAATAATTTAAAAAAGAAAGAAAGAAAAAAGAAGAGCATCAAGATGATACATGGGGACCTTCCCAGGCAACAGCTGAGGCCTCAGACTACCCTTTGGCCTGCTGAAGGGCACAAAGTCCAGTGCTACCTAGATTTGCAAACAAAGAAGACAGGACCCATTAGCAAAAACAAAGCCCCAGAGGCTGTGAGACTCAGCCTAACAGGTGTGTTCTAACAGAACAGCATTTATCCTAGAAGAGAGCCCTAAGGGCACACTGTGCTTCCTGGAAGCACACACACTGCTATTTGTAGCCCCGCTTTCTGATGAGAAGAGCATAATTAGGTGTGACCTTCAGGCAACTAACAAGTCTGGGTCCACAGGCAGTCTCCCCAATGTTAGCCCTGCCTTCCTGGGTTCACTTCCCTTGAAATCCACCATTGAAAATGTTCTTTGAGATGGATTCTTGGCAGTAAGTTCTTTTTGTTTTTATATGACTGATGTCTTGTATGTTTGCGACAGGGTCTCACCATGTATCTTTGGCTCTCCTGGAACTCATAATATAGACCAGGCTGGCCTCGAACTAACAGAAATCAACCTGCCTCTGCCTCCCTGGTACTGGAATTAAAGACCTGTGCCACTATGCCTGGCTCACTCTCAATCTTAAAGGGTGTTTTTATAGCTCTACAATTCATTATTCTTGAATGTTCTGTGTCTAGTCTGTACTGGGTCTTCTGTTCTCACTGTACAAAATCCAGCAGTTCCCTGCTGGTCTCTTTAGGCCTGCTCTGTCTTTTCTCTATAGATATTTGTAAAATCTGTTCCATCTTTGGTATTCTACAGGTTCTCGTTTAGACCTAATCTCCAGCCTTCCCTACTCTTCTGGAGTTTGATGAGCTTCTAACTATGGAAATTCAGATCTCTCACTACAACCCTAGCATCTGGGTCAGAAGCCTTTATCCCAGATTCCATCAACTTAAAGGACCTCAATTTGCCCACAGTGATAGCAGCACACACCTTTAGTCCCAGCATTCAGGAGGCAGAGGCAGGTGGATGATCTCTGTGAGGACAGTGTAGAAGCCAGCCATGGCTGTATAGAGTTGCTATCTCAAAACAAAACAAAACAAAACAAAACACATTTTATGCTTGTCACTAAAATCCCAGGAGAACGTGCCTGACAGCTATAAAATCACAGCTTCTCTTGAGCTCATCAGAGTGAGATCACATGGATACAGGGGGGATTGAATTCTAATGAACTGTAATCTCTCTAGAGAGAGATATGCATGCAAAATGTATAGCCTTCTCCAAAGCCCAGGAGAATGGAGTGACTGCTATAGAACCACACAGGAAGCAGACAGCTTACATGTTCATGGATTCTTAGAAAGCTGAGCATGGGCCCGACAACTGTAGAATTCCTGGGAGTCCCAGACAGAGTCCCTTACAAGGTCTTCTCCAGCAGGTGCTCAGGAGTAGACTTCACGACTGGAGACAGCCCGTCTGGATATAGGACCCCTGATCTATGCAGTGCAAGCACTTTGACCCGAGAGGAAGATGAAGGCCCTTCCTGCCTTTGGGACCCTGACAGGGCTCTGCTGCTTCTGGGAATGGGGCAGAAGCAAAAATCACTGCCTGCTGCATTTTTCACTGACTCAAGTCAGAGGCCAGCTACTGGGGGAGGAGAAGCACAAGCAAGTTCTGTTTCATCCAAGAGCCCCCACCAAGCACAAACATGCACAGAGAATTGAAGTGCATGATGCTAAGAAAACCAAGAACTGAGCTGGACAAAGAAAACCAGTAACATCCCTATTTTATCAAGAGTCTGGCTCTAAGAGCAGAACAGCAGTCTAGCACTGCACTGTGACACAGTAGGATAAAGGAGAAAAGACAAGACATACTCTAGCCGGATTCTCCACAGCAAAAAAAAAACAAAACAAAACCAACCCCAGGGGGCCAGTGTGCTGGCTACTTTTACATCAACTTGACACCAGCTAGAGTTACTGGAGAAAAGGAAGCCTCAATTGAGAAAATGCCTCCATAATATTAGGCAAGTCTGTGGAACATTTTCTTAATTAGTGATTGATGATGGAGGGCTGGGTCCATTGTGGGTGGGACCACCCATGGCTGGTGGTCCTGTGTGCCACAAGAAAGCAGCTGAATAAGCAGCACCCCTCCATGGCCTCAGCATCAGCTCCTGCCTCCAGGTTCCTGCCCTGTTGAAGTTCCTGTTCAAATACTGTTTTTCCTCAGGTTGCTTTCTTTGCTCATGGTGTTTTATCACAGCAATAGTAACCCTTTTTTTAAAAAAAAAAAAATTCAGATTTATTTATTTATTTAGTATACAGTGTTCTGACTGTGTGTATACCTGATCTCATAACAGATGGTTGTGGGCCACCATGTGGTTGCTGGGAATTGAACTCTGAACCTCTGGAAGAGCAATCAGTGCTTTCAACCCCTGAGCCATCTCTCCAGCCCCCAATAGTAACCCTAACTAGGACAGCCAGTGAGGGACAAGATGGCTTAGCAGGTAACTGCACTTACTGCCAAGCCTGAATAACTAAGCTCAGCCCTAAACACCACATGGTTGAAGGAGAGAACAGATTCCCACAATTGGCCTCGCACCTCCACCTGTGCACTGAAGCACCCTCGTGTGTGTGTGTGTGTGTGTGTATATACACGCACACAAGTGAGTAGTAAATGTAATTTTAGACAAAAAAAAAAAAAACTAACTTGGAAGGAAAGCTGGAATGGCCTACACAGGCCAAATTCAGAGCAAGATTCTTAGTGGGAGGACATAGTCTTTGGATTCTGACTAATCTTCTCTTTCTTTCCATCCATATGGGTCTGAGTTAGCTTTTCTACTTAATTATATAACAGCCTTTCCAAGATAAAGACTAATTTTGAAACACAGTATATTTTTAGTGTAACATTGTTTGGCTTGGCAAAATTATTTCAGAACCCCTCTGGAACAGGTAGACAGGTATATTTACTGCGCAAGGCAGAGGAAGAAAAGACGGAAGTCAGGTCCAGCCCTTTCCTGCCATCAGAGCTCAAAAAGAAGAGAAAGCAAAGAGTTAACCCCAAGTGTCACCACTTCTGCAAATTCAAGGGACGAGATGATGTTGGGGTTCAGACAAGAGACAGAAACCACAGCAACAATTCCAAACGAGTCTTTGTGTATGAGGCTGGCAGCTAACAAAAAGTGGCTTCAGCTAACAGCGCGTGAGGGCCCTCTTAGGTTTTACATTTCTTTTTGGCGTCCATCAGTCCCAGGCGGAACAGCTGGCAATCCAGAGGCCATGCTCACACCCACTTCCTTATGTAACTCACAGATACACACCAGTATTTTCCTGCCCTACATCATCCACGGAAGGTGCCACACAACAAAGAACAGCCAATGCCTCAAGGCCACCAGACTTAGCCACACCAGTCACCCCTACTCGGTCTCCTCCATCCATCTTTCATTCCCCACACAATAAGCAAGGAAGACTCTCCCTTCATCTCCTCTGGCCCTGAGCAAACCCCGCACTTCCCCAAGGAGACCCGCATGTGCGTACAAACAAACAAACCTGCCTGCCCATGCCCTCAGCCAGCCCACATCAACACTAATCTCTGTTGTGATAGAATTGCTGCTCACATCCGGACAGACCACACCAGGCCAATACAGTCTCATGTGAGAGAGGTTTATTGTGGGGAAGAGGGCAAAGGGGGGCAACAGAGACAACGGGAGAAAAGAGAGAGCAAAGGTAAAGAGGGTCTGCCTTTTATTTAGGCTGTGACCTAACTGCTCGCAGGTAAACATGGGAGGTAAACCAGATGTATGCTGGGAATGTGGGAATACATGGCGATTGCTATGGCAACAGATGCATAGGTCCCTGTCGCCTTTGGGTGACGTCACCTTCATCTCTGGATTTGGAAGTGACCTGCAATCATAAAGCTGGTTCCTGATACCAACAATCTCCAAAAATTACACATCTGTAGGTACTCAAGAGACAGAGAATGAAGAAAGGTCTACGGGGCAGGAAGTGGAAGGCAGAAAGCATAAATAGGGAAATCACCTGCCACCTAAGCTGAGGGCATGCAGTGGGAAATCCTTATGACCTTGCCAGAGCCTGCTCCTGCCTACAGCTCAGATCCAGACCTCTTTAGGAACACAGCCCACTGCGGGCAGAGGCTGAATTGGTCTGGGGGAAAGGATGTATTTGGAGTGTGAGATTGGGTGCAGTACTGTACCAGTGGTGAGGCAGCTCAGTGGTCCTCCTGGGCTCACACTGGGAACAAGAAAAGATCCTTTCTCCCACCTTGACCAGGTAGGGGTCCTGTGAGCACCTGTGCTGGCAAAGCCTGTCGCCAGGCTGTGTAAACACAGAAGCTATGTTTACAGCTAGTGCCCTGACATCAAAGCATGCTGAAGGAGAATAGACCTGGAGGTAAGAGGCAACAGACTGATGACTGAGACAGACCAGAGGGAGTAAGGAGGAAGTCAGTTAGATTGAGGCCAAAGTACTGAGGCTTTGTATTTACTTCCTCATGGAAGTCCTGGGAGAAGGCCACTGTCAACTTCCCATTCAACCTGCCATGTGGATAGCCACAAGACAGAAGAGGTGAATAAGCATGGGGAGCTGGATTTGAACACTCAGAGCCTCTTATAGTTTGTGTGCTGAGAAAGGAGCCACTCAAGTTCAAGTTGAGAGTGTCCACCTTCTCCCTGTGTGGGTACATGAAGGGAAGAGGTGGAGTTGGTACCTCACCACCTACATATCAGCAGCTCTGAATCAAGAGCCAGCGAGGGCAGCAGGGAGGTAGAGATGGATGGAATTTTCATAGTCCACAGTTCTGCCATCATGAATGACGAATCTGAAATGCAGAAGCTGCATTTCCAGGGTCTCCTCCTTCCTCCCTGTGTTGACCACTGTTGCCATAACTACCATTTAATCATCTTAAAAAGCTGCACACACATCTTCACTGGGTCACTGCAACTGCTGACCTTTACCTGGCAGCTGCGATCCCCTCAGGACAGTAGGGCTGTCTGGTGAACAAGAAGATATCCTAAGATGGGACCTTGGTTTAAAACAGCATGCTTACATCAATGCCTGCTATCTAAGTCCCAATCATAATTTTCTATTAGATATTTTTTTTCTTCCCTACTTATCATGGACCTTTTCTTTTAAATTTTCAAAGAGAAAATGTCAACTTTGCAAAACACAAGAGATTTGAAATAATTCTAACTAAGCTGGTGGCTCCTCCAGGGATTTCCATGCCCTGGCCTCCTGGCCCATATCTCTATCCAGCACACACAGTAATTATCCAGTTACCATGACATGAAAAGACAAACAGGATTCTGGGTTAGGATGGTGGACAGAGACAAGGGCTCATGGTGTTCAGCCTATGAGCCTTAAATTAAAGAGGCAGGAAGCAGCCATCACCACCCAAAGATTCCAGCAAAGCTGGGATCTGAAGGTGGAGAGAGGAGCACTGCTCACAGTTAGCAGGAAGGGATCCCAGGTGGACATCTGGGAGGAGGGGGTGGCAAGGGTGAGGGGTGGGGAGGGGGTATCGAGGGCATCAACTCTGCAGATAAAGCTGGAGTGTGTGAATGATAAGTGAGGTGCTGGGTGGCAGCAGGGAACAGGGGTGAATCTGGGATCACAGATGTATGCAAGTAACAGACAACAGTCAAAATACACACTCGATACCCAGGAGTATCCAGGTGTGTCCACTGCTCTCCCTACACACCAGGTTCTGAAGAAACACCTACAGCATTTCCTCTGTGGACACATTTGTCTTCCTGTCAAGCACAGACTTCTGAGCATAGACACTGGGAAGCTCCAAGAAGCTCAGCACCAGTTAGTGCACATGAGTGTGTTAGCTGCCTATAAGAACAAGTATGCCTGTGTTCTGACAGCTCAGTATCACAAAAGAAAACAAAACAAACAAAACCCAAAACATCCCACTGTACATGTGCAGAATACTAGCTGCTCCTAGTCAATTCCTAACCCTACTACTCAACGCTAACACCCACTTTTGTTTTTTAAGAAAACACCACCAGGGGCTGGAGAGGTGGTTCAGCAGTTAAGAACACTGACTGCTCTTCTAGAGATCTTGAGTTCAATTCCCAGCAACCACATGGTGGCTCGAAACCGTCTGTGATGGGATCCAGGATTCTGGAGTGTACAATGTACTCACATACATTAAATAAATCTTTAAAAAAAAAAAAAGAAAGAAAGAAAAAAGAAAAGAAAGAAAACACCACCAGGTGGTGAGTGGTTTTAGTGCATGCTCCACAGTCAAGTGGCTATGTCACACTTGAAAGAGTGACAAGGCTAAGTGCACAGCCTAGCACAATCCACAGTGGCACCTGGGGTATAGCACAGCAGCAGGTACCTGCCTAGCAAGTGAGAGGTCTAGAGTATGGTCCTAGCATGGTGCAGAAATGACACTTGGCCATGTCTTATAGAAAGCTTTGCAACAGGTAACCTCTTGAACAAGTTTTTTGTTTTGTTGTTTTTAATGAGTGTAGGATTCAGGTCATCAGGCGTAGTGGTAAGTGTCTCTACCAGCTGAGTCTCTCCATGCCCAGTGAGTCCTACTTTAATAACCAAACTCCAATTAGAGAGATGATCTATCCCCACCTAGAAGATTCATCCTATGCTCCTCATTCCCATGTTAGCTTGGGCTACAAAGCCCAAGGGGGTACAGCATGAACAGTAGCAGAGGAAGAGTAGGGGGAAGGGGTTGATGTTTCAAGGTCTGGAACCCTGGGCATCTATAGAACGAAAAAGAAAAGAAAAAGAAAAGGAAAGAATCTACTTGCTACTGCCTCCCCGGTGCTGGGATTAAAGGGTGTGCTACCAGTGCCTGGCACACATTACATATCTTAACGATCTTCTCTAGGGTTAAAGAAATAAGGAAGCACAATTGTTAGGAATGGAGCAGCAGAAGCTGCTAATCCATCCTTGAGCTGCACCACCCTGCAGCTGGTAAGTGGATGCCTGTGCTGTACCACATCTACCTGAAAAGTACAGCTCACACCAGGCCACATCCCCCAGGGTGCTCACACGCTGTCACATCCACCCCAGGGTGCTCACACCAGGCCACACCCACCCTGAGAAGCACAGCTCAGCCAGAACAGGGCTCATTCTGCTGAGTTAATATGCAAGTCTCAAAAGTCACACCCTGCATGATTTCCCATTCTGGGAAAGGCAGAGCTACAGGAACAGATCAGTGACGAAAGGGATGCCCACAAACGCGCTTAAAAGGGAATTTTTAGGGTGACTGATAGGACTGTCCTGTGTCGAGAATTTCATGCTATCTGCATCTGTCAACTATACCGAGCAGCATAGCAGGTGAGACTGATGGCAGGGGACCATACCTCAATAACCCTAAAACCTTGAAATGAGATGCAGTAAAGACTGGGGACACTTCAGCTTTCCAAACTGAATGTCCACTGTGCTTTCACAAGGCAAGGAAGTTACATTCTATAAAAGTTAAACAACAACTCATTGGGTGGCCCATAGAGCAACCTGCTCTAGTTAGCCTTTGGTCTTTATGAACTTTGTAATTCCCCATCATGTTACAGCTTACTGATCTGGTCACACACTAAGCACTGTCTGTCTCTTTATATCTGCTGCTGAATTTCAGTGAAAAGGACCCTGGCCTCTCCACTGTACATATCCCCATCTCAAAGAATCGTGCTGCACAGATGTAGCCACACGTCTATGTCCCCAGTCCTCTCTACAGCGAGTAGGCTCCTAATGAACATTGGCAACACCTTTCAAAGCCACTCCCATAAGGCCATGTCCCATCAACTGCTGTACTGGCAGGGCTGAGGGTGACAGCACCAGCCCCCACAGTGCTTCAGTTGTTCAATGCCATTGTTCCTTGTGAGTTTCTCCTGGAGTTCTCATTTAATTCTCAAAAGGATTCTGAAGAGAGGGTCAGATATAGCTTCCAACACAAGTATGTTAATCCATGTTTTCAGAATAGACCCTTGAGCACAGGGACCCCTCAATCCACCACGGCTGACCATCCTGGCCAGTACCTAACTTATTACTGTTCCTCTGGCTAGATCCAACACCCTTCTTGACCACTGTGTCTTGGTTGATTTGAGGGTTCCAAGGGCCTCTGGATGAGACTAGGGTAGGGGCTTGGTGAGACTGAGAACACACAGGGTTATCACTGTCTGGGGGTGTGGGGAGGGTCTCTCACCAAGCAAACTCTCCTAATAAACTCTAGGCTACTGACAGACAGTCTGCTCTATGCTCTCCATAAAGTTGTTCATTTAGAAAAATACTAATTACTTCACAGGTTCTCCAACTCCACCAACCAGGTGATCCTTCCCTCCCTCCCTGCCCATCAAAAGTCAAAGGGAAAGGGGGAGGCTGGGAGTGGGAAGATGCCCAGTGGTTAAGAGTGTGTCATGTAGAGGACTGGGTTCCGTTCCCAGCTCCACATCAGGCACTCATGACTATCTGCCAGTCCAGCTCCAGGGGATCTGATGCACTCCTCTCTCTGGCTTCTGCGGGCACTGCCCACACGTGGTGCACATACAGACAAGCAGGCACATACACATGAATAAAACTACAGCTTTGAGGAGGGGGCCCACTAAGCTCTCCTGTTTGCAGGAACCAGGCAGTTTCTATTGATGGGTGTCCAGGGTACACTCTCTTGTGGTAAGAGACATGCTTGGGAGAAGATCAGGGCTGGCTGTGAGGGAGAAAACTCAAGTGAAGACGATCATTCCGCGTGCTCAGGATACAGGTAGCTTAGTGGTAACACACTGTCAGTTTGCATGTACAAAGCCTTAGTTCCATTCCCAGCATTACCAGAAAAGTGTAATGGTCCAAGTGACACTTTTTCCAAAAGGCCAACGCTGACTTTTGATGGGCAGGGAGGGAGGGGTCACCTGGTTGGTGGAGTTGGAGAACCTGTGAAGTAACTGGTATTTTGCTAAATGAAAACTTCATGGAAAAAGGAAGAGGACAGGAAAGACAGGATAATGTGGTTCATAATCCCAACACTGGGAGTCTGAGGCAGGAGGATCACTTGAGCCCGAAACTGTGTGGGCAGCCTGAGCTTCAGTGCAAGCTCCTGTCTCAAATCCCCTTGACATTACCAACAAGAAAATAAAATTATTACAGATATTTTTAAGTTTTCTACGTCTACTCAGTTTTTATTTCCCTTTTTAAAGATGGGGTCTTGCCATCTGCTAGTTAAGTCAGCTAAACCTGTCTAGATCTCCTTAGTATACATTTTGATGACTGAATTTAATGTTAGAAAATGTATTTTAATGTTTTCTTCTATATAAAAACTATCTCTGCTCCAAAGCAAGTGGCAATTTTTGTTTTTGTTTTTCAAGACAGGGTTTCTCTGTGTAGCCCTGGCTATATTGGAACTCACTCTGTAGACCAGGCTGGCCTCGAACTCAAGAGATCCACTACCTCTGCCTTCTAGTGCTGGAATTAAAGGTGTGCATCACCACTGCCTGGCCAAAGCAGGTTTTAATTTCTGCTCAAAACTGATACTCAGTTTGAGAAGGTGAACATGCATGCGTGCACATGTTACTGGATTTTGGAGGGTTGGACTGTGGCTGGTTTGAGGACTCGGACAACCTGCAGCTCTTCTAGAATGAAGTAGAGCTGAGCAGTCAGACTGAAGTCACATGCCAGTGCTGCAAAGGAAGAGGACAAGGCAGCAGTGCCACACTCCGCACCTGATGGACGCTGTGGCCTGTGACTTTTTTTTTGGAAAAAGTGTCACTTGGACCAGTGACAGCAGGACTGGTGTAACGTTTGGGACAGAGCAGAAGGCAGACACAAGGCTATACTACCAGGGAAGGATGGCTGCAGCAAACATGACAGCCAGGGCTGCAGAGAGGTTGGAACTCCACTCATACCTAAGATCAGCACTGATTGAGGAAGAGACCTGGAGAAGATATTGATAAAGTCTACAGAGAACAGGTGGCTACAAAAGAAAGTGAGCTGACCCAGAGGGCAGCAGGGGAGCAGCCATGGCGACACCCTGCAGAGAGCCACAGCTGTGGGGTTTCTTCTACAGGGCTCACTTGCACACAGGCATGGGCGTGAAGGCCAGAGGCAGAGGCTGGAAGCCCTGAGCACTGCCTCTCACCCCTTCCTAGATCCTAAGCCATCAAAGGCACACTAGCACCAGAATGTGCTGAACAGATGTAGTGGGAACTCTCAGCTGCACTTCACTCCACAGGATACACTCTCCTCCAAGGGGTCACACCCCAGGGAGCATCACCACCATACCTCCGTGGTCCTCTGCTACCTGCCATAGCTATCCTGGCCAAAGGCACTGCATGCTTGGCATTCTTCTCTCTGAAGCTGTCTGTGAGTGTCCTTCTCAAGCAAGTGGGGCCCACATGGCGCTTCCCATGCTGCCCTCACGTAGGCTGACATTGTTCAGCATAGCTGTGAACTGCTATGGAGAGGGTAGCAAGTGTTCTTGGTATGTGTCGGGGAATGCAATGGCCACATTCTTCACCATGCACCAACGCACACCACTGCCCAGGCCCTCACAAGGGCAAGCTTCCAGAGGCCTGGGAAACTGGCCGTGGGCGGACCGCGACCTGCACCCACTTGTCTTCACCCTGCAAACGCAGTCTGGTGGATGTGCCCAGCTTCTGGCTTTGTTGTCCCTACATAACTGTTTCTTTACCCAGTTCCGATGACTGCAGTTCCTCTACCAAGCTACACAGGCACTCAGCAATCAGAAGAGCTAAGGGAGAGGTGGGAAACCTGGCAGACTATGGGAACCCACCAGAACATGTTTTAAATTACTCATCTTTTGACATAAAGAAGAGAGGAGAGAGTGGGGAGCTCAAGGAACAGTCCAGAATGACTTCATCATGTCCAGTGGCAGCTCTGTGCCCCCAGCATGACCTTCGGTTCCTCCTTCTATTAATTAATTCCTAATCTGTCACTGTTACCACAGACACCAGAGGGACAGTTAGTAAAAGAGATCAAAAATGTATAAAAACATAGAGCCTTTTAATACATACCTAGAAACTTACAGTTAAAAAGTAGAAATGTACAAAAGCGGATGGTGGGGAGCTGGAGACATGGCTCAGCTGTTAAGAACCCTTGCTGTTCTCACAGAAGACTTGGGTTGAGTTCCCAGCACCCATGTCAGGTGGCTCACAACTACCTGTAACTCCAGTTCCAGGAGACCCAACACCCTCTTCTGGCCTATGCAGGAACTAGGCACATATATACTTGCAGGCAAAACACTCATACCCATAAAATAACTTTTAAATTATTTTTTAAATGGATCATGGCACATGCCTTTAATCCAGGCACTCAGGAAGCAGAGACAAGTGAATCTCTTGAGTACAAGACCAGCCTATTCTACACATTAAGTTCCAGGACAGCCAGGGCTACATAGTGAGACCTGTCTCAAAAAAACCAAAAAAACCCAAATGAGCAAACAAACAAAAAGATCACAGAGAAGGTTCTGAGAGAAAGCTAGCAAATGACTGTCTAACTGGGGTGGAGGCTGCTCAGGAGAGCAAGTCATGCAGCCCACCACACACTCCTGGAGTTGTAAACGGTGATCCCAGCTCCTTACAGCAGTCTACAAGGAGGGCTCAACAGCAGCAGAGTGCCCCAGGCTGCTCCAGTGTTCACTGCAGTATAACCCCAAGGACTGTGTGCCCATAGCAAAGCCCACTGAGAAGGTGCAGACCGTGGTTGGATGTACTGGCTTCAAGCTGTTGTGGATGTGAGCTTCAGAGAGCTGTAACCAGCGACAGGACCTCATCTGTACTCCTGTAGAAGTAAGCTGCAGAGGAGGGAGACAGGAATAGGGGCTGCAGAAGGGAGACCCTGCATTAGTCACAAGAGGTGACAGAGCCACCACTGCCATGCAGTCAACAACTGTTATTTTCTTTTTGTAACTGTTAAATTTAAAAATACTACAAGCTTCCACATATGTGTACACCCTTCTGTATCCTGTAGCATGAACGGTCACCACACATTACAATTCTTTGGCTCTATTTGCTTGAAGACAGGGTCTCAGTCTAAGGCCCTAACTGACCTTGAACTCAAAGAGAACCTCCTGCTTCAGCCACCCAAGTGCTAAGATTATCGGCTTTAAAAAATGTTTCTTTAATGAGGAAGATGAGCAAAGCCAGCTATGGAATGAGAACCAGGTGTGGCTGCCAGCAGAGATCAACAGGGGATGGCACTGGTCTCCTCTGGTGAGGGCTGTAGGTGACTTGAACTTTGTTACCATATTCTCTTTTTCAAATACTGAGCACAGCTTCAATACAAACCTGATAAGTATAAAGTCAATCTCCTTTGTCAGGGATCAAGAGAGAAAAAAAATTACTTTCCCCATATACTAAAAACGAAATTGGAGAAGCTGTACAGCCCACTGTAAGAAGACTTAAATTATCTCCAAGGAGAACATTAATATTAGCAATGTGTCTCTGACCACTGTGGCCATGATATCAAGAGCTAAGTGAAAGAAGTGGCGCTCTTCAAGTCTGATAATGGGAACAAGCTGAGATGCTAGCATTGAACAAAGACTTTGATTTTTATTTTATTTTATTTTTATTTTTTTGATTTTTTGAGACAGGGTTTCTCTGTAGCCTTGGCTGTCCTGGAACTCACTCTGTAGACCAGGCTGGCCTCAAACTCAGAAATCCGTCTGCCTCTGCCTCCCAAGTGCTGGGATTAAAGGTGTGCACCACCACCGCCAGGCCGAACAAAGACTTTTAAATAGTAACACTGTCTTGCTATGTATGTAGCCCAGACTAGCTTGAATTTATGATTATATGCATCCTGAGTCCTAGGATGACAGGTGTACAGCATGATGTCTGGCTAGGTAGTGACAAAGATGCTTTCAAAAATGGAAAAGAAGGCCAGGTGGTGGTGGCGCACACCTTTAATCCCAGCACTTGGGAGGCAGAGACAGGCAGATTATGAGTTCGAGGCCAGCCTGGTCTACAGAGTGAGTTCTAGGACAGCCAGGGCTACACAGAGAAATCCTGTCTTGAAAAAATAAAAAAAAAAAAAATCAAAAAAAAAAAAAAAAAAGGAAAAGAAAAGGGTATGGTGGCGCGCATCTCTAATCCCATCAACCGGAGGCAGAGGGAAGTATATCTCTGTGAGTTCGAGACCAGCCTGGTCTATACAGCGTTCCAGGACAGATAAGGCTATTTAGTGAGACCCTATTTCAATACATACATACATACATACACACACACATGCATATATACATACATACATACATACACACACATGCATATATACATACATACATACACACACATACATAAGTGATTTTAGTTGAGATGTTTTTTTATTTTCTATTTAATTCTAATAGTACTTCTAAATCAAGACCTTCCTTCCCAAGGACAAGAGAAAAGGCTGGGGGAGGCTCTGGAGGAAGAAAACACTGATAAACCAAGTCCTGAATTTGAGGAGAAAAGAGAGATGGGGATTTCTAACCCAACCACAATGATTTGAATTTGACTGGCATGTCAAAAGCTGTGAATAGGCACAAAAAGAGAAGAAGAACTAGACTCTCCAGGTGTGCATAGAAAGTGCCTTCCTACCAAAAGCAGGGTAGCGGCAAGCTCAGGTTGCTCTGCCCGGTGCCTCCTGATCTGCTGGGGCTCTGCAACAGGGTCAGCAACACTGACAGTGGAAAAGATCAGGACCAGTTTATTTTCAATGCCCTGCACACCTCAGCCAAGGGCCTGAGTGAAGAGACAAGGAGAATCCAGAGCAACTCAGCCTCTGATGAGGGTAAGCACCAAGGTGATCGGCAGCTTCCATACAGAACTAGGGACCAGTCCAGTACTTTGTAGGCAGCCTGCGCTGCAGGACTAACTTGGAGGAAAATAAGCCCCGTAACAAAAATAATATCCCCAAAGCAGCTAGATCCGGGGAAAAGACAACGATAAACTTACCTCCAAGTAGCTTGTGGCCAAGAATAAGGTAACCAGTCACATCCCAACTGGCAGTCTTTAAAACTAAAGAACTACAGTGTGTCCTGAGGACAGAACATGAACCTTCCTGTCTTTGACAAAAGCATGGGTTTCAATTCTGGCTCTGCCACTGGGACGAGCTGTCTAGTGTCCCTAGATGAGCAGTGGGAAGCCCCCCCCCCCCCGTCCCTGCTGACGTGGCCCAGAGAATGTCTAGTTCTATGGGTGTCATCAACTGCTACAGCAAGCACTACTGTCCTGGGGGTCACTGCACATAAGCATGAACTGTGTTGCCTGGAGATACTTTGGATGGCAACACCTCAGGCACCTCTGCAATGATAAGTGATATGCCCTTTCCTAGCCTCCCTACTCAAGTGGAGGGAACTGTGGCTGGAGCCACCAGTCCCATTTCAGGCCCTTTCTTAGCTCCTCTGGCAACCCTAAAGGATAAAGGAACTGTAAACACCCTGTGTGCTATCTAGCTCAGCATACATGTTCTATAAGTTACCACTCAATGCATATATAAACAATGCCCACTTGATGAAGGGATTAGTCAGACCCTTCTCATAGCAGAGAGACTGAAGTATGTAAAACTCCTGAGAGAAATGAGCCTTCCCCTGCAGGGCACTACTCCTCAGCTTCCCCACAGCCTTCCATCAACCTCCTCTATCCTCTAGCCTGTTATGAGACCCTGGGGCTTGAACAGCCTTCCCTAGGTGTTCAGACTGATGGAGCTGAGCTCAGGGCCCATCATAAAACAGCATGCTCTCAGTCAGTCCTGACATCAGCCAACAAGACTTAACTTTCTTCTTCTTCCTCTTTCTAAAAATCTATTTATTTTTATGTATATGGATGCTCTGTCTGCATATAGCTTTTGTATAGTGTCTGAGAAGGCCAGAAGAGAGAGTTAGGTTCTCTGAGACTAGAGTTACTGATGGTTGTAAGCTGCCATATGGGTGTTGGGGATTGAACCCAGATCCTCTAGAAGAGCAGCTAGTGCTCTTAGATGCTGAGCCATCTTTCCAACTCCCTCAGTTTTTTTCTAGCAGGGATCAAATGGCCTCCTCAAAGATAGTGTGAACTTCTCTCTCCACAGCACACCCTCCTGGTAGTAGACAGGGAGCCACAGGGAAAGCCCCCTCTGCCCTAATTCCATAGGCACGAGCAGAAAGCAGGAAGGAGCTGTTTCATTTTCTTTTAAAACACCTTGACTCTTCCTACCCTACACTCAGGACACCCAAACCCTCCTGCAGCCAAGTTGAAGTGGACACAGATATGTTTGCTATGCTAGAACCTGGTCAGTGCTAAGGCAGAGGTCAACAGCAGGCTGGTACTGTGGCCACAAATGTTTGCTGTAGACAGCCAAAGTTAATCCCACAAGTGACGAAAGCCCCCCAACAGCCCCAGGGTCTCACTTTGGTAAAACACCATCAGACTGTGTAAAGCATGCCAGACAGTCCCAAGGCTGAAGAGAGAACAGCAGAGTGACACACAGATCAGATCTACAGCACCGCCAAAAAAGTGCCCACTTCGCAGTGCTCAAGGATTGAAAATGTCTTCAGAGCTGGACATGGACTAGCTGCAGCAGTGGGTGGGAAAGCTGATAAGGGTGAGCCTCCCTGAGAAAGGGCCAGGGACAATGCCCAGACACAGGCAGACAGCACACGAAGCCACCCTCAGCACTGAGGGGAACTCACTGCTCATCAGGTCTGCAACGGAGGAAGAAAAGGGAGGAAACAGCACAAACTACAAATAGCCACTTCCAGAGCCGTGAAGGCAGGAGACCAATAACTGCCCATCTTCATTTACGTCCCGCTCTTCTTTGTGGAAAAGCACCTTTTCCCCAGAGGCCTGCTTCCTGAAAATACTTTGTCATGTTCAGAATTCAGTCAGCATCTACTGGGCTTACAAGCTGCTCTTTTAAAATATTTATCTATATAAATATTTGGGTGAGCAAATGCGTGTCTGTGTACCATATGGGCGGGGGTCCACCAAGGAAGTGAGGGGCAGTGCTGCATCCCCCTGGAGTTGGAATTTCAGGTAATTATGAGCTGCCATGTGGATGCTGGGAGCTCAGCCTGGGTCCTCTGCAAGAGCAACCAGTGCTCTTAACCACTTAGCATCTCTCCAGCACCCCGGGTTTGTATTTATTTATTTATTTATTATTTATGCAGTATTCTGCCTGCGTGTATGCCTACATGCCAGAAGAGGACATCAGTTCCCAGTATAGATGGTTGTGAGCCACCATGTGTGATTGCTGGGAATTGAACTCAGGACCTTTGGAAGTGCTCTTAACTTCTGAGCCATCTCATCGGCCCCCTAAGTTATTTCTTGTAAATAAATGAAATATTAATCAGCCATTGTGCATATCAGCGTGACTGAAGCAGCAAAAGCTAAGGCTGTCCCATACTTGAGCGTCCATGATGGGTGTCCAGGACACTGTGCACTTAAAAGACAGTTTGGTAGAGTGCATGTGGTTAGTGCAAAGACAAAAAAAGAAAAAAAAAAACACATGAGCAATTCTCACACTCAACAATCAGACACTAACCACCTGGAGCCTAGCCCTAGTGTCTTGTGACATTTTGTACAGATAGTCAAAGCTAACTCTTTTTGCTTTGTTTTGTTTTTCAAGACAGGGTTTCTCTGTGTAGCCCTGGATGGCCTGGAACTTGCTCTGTAGACCAGGTTGGCCTCAAACTCAGAGAACTGCCTGTCTCTGCTGCTGAGTGCTGGGATTAAAGGCGTGCCTACCACTGCCCCGCCAGAGCTAACTCTTAAAGACTCATGGCTTGACCCAAAAGGGCCAGTTTTAAGAACGGATGCTTTGAAATTTAGTAAGAACAATGCCCACTTATTTACCCAGATACAAATCCCATACAAATGGCACAAAAGACCATTAACTATTTTTGGTTTGTTGTCGTTGTACTATTAGGAGACACTGTTTCAAATAGCCCAGGGAAGTTTGAAACAGTGTAGCTGAAGAAGACCTTGAATTTCTAATTCTCCTGCTCCAGCTCCGGGAGTGCTAGAATTGAGTGGCCACACACATTTCCTAACCACTGTGAGCAGAGTGGCTCATCTGTAAGCACTCACCTACTGTGCTGCAGCTACCCATTCTGGTCTGCTAAGTCCTCTAACACTATCTCCCCTTGTAAACGGAGTTCTAGGGACAATGTAGACTTTTTTTTGGTCACTCGTTGAAGGGCTGTATGTCAGTTCTTATCTTAGGGTCAAAGTCTATCAACTCAAACAAGCTTTCTAAAGAAACATAACAGGAAGGAGTACATCTGTGATCCTAGCACTTGGGAGGTAGAGCCAAGGGGACCCTTGAGTTTGAGGCCAGCCTGTTCTTCAGAGGAGTTCCAGGACAGCCAGGGCTACACCTGGAGAGGGAGAGGTGGAGAGAGAGAGAGAGGGAGGGTGGGAGGGAAGGAGGTAGGGAGAGAGGGAACAGACAGAGACAAGAGACATAACAGAAAAGATACGGTGAAAGAAGGTGTGAAGTGTCTTCCTTTCACATAAAAAGTTTATGATGATTATATTCATAGCCATTAAGGTCCCAGCAACTAACAAGCCACTGCCCACAACAGATAAATGAACAAACATTTCTGCAATAGAATATTACTCAGCATTGAAGAGGAGAAAACTTACTATACGCAACAAACTCAAAAGCCAGTCTTAAAAGGTTACTCAATTTGAATGGGAGGGTGGGCGCATGCGAGTGTGCACACACACATACAGGTGTGCACACTTCTGTGTACATGTGGCAAACATCAAGTGTCTTGTCCTATCACTCTCTGCCTTATTCCCTTTAGACAGCGACTCTCCTAAGCTAGGTTGGCAGCCAGCAGGCCGCAGCCATTCTCTTGTCTCCACCCCACCCCTGCAGCACTGGTTACCAGCACAGGCTGGGATCTGAACTCGGGTCCTCACACTTGCAGAGCAAGTGTATTACCCAGAGCTGTCCCCCAGACCCAGAACTATGAGAACACATTGAAACTTGCAGAGGTGATTATTACACAAGGCTACAAATGTGTTAGCACTCAAGACACTGCTTATTCATGAAAAACACAATTTTCCTGATTATTGCTTTTAAAAGCATGCCTTTTCGAAAGGAAAAGGATGTTAACTAGGAAAACTTACATTCTTCCCATCCCAACCCCCACCAAAAACAAGGTTTAGATTCCCTAGGAATAATGAAGAATGTGCTTAATCCACAGACAGTCAGTGCTATGCTGCAGTGGGAAAGGCTCATCCAAACAAGCCTGCTTCCCTCTCTGCACGCCCTGGGGATCTCAGTCAAAACTCAAGAATCACTCTCTCTCTCTCTCTCTCTCTCTCTCCCTCTCTCTCTCTCTCTCTCTCTCTGATTTATTTTGTTTGTGTATTGTGCCTATATGTATGTATGTGCATCACATGTGTGCCTGTGCCCTTGGAGGCCAAAAGAGGGTGTCAGGTCTCCTGGCACTAAGGTTAGATGTGGTCGTGAGCTGCTGGGTGGGCTCTGGAGACTACAGCCAGGTCCTCTGCAGGACCAGCAAATGCTCTTAACCATGGAGCCACCTTTCCAGCACTCCAGCGCTGGAGCACATCAAGTTTCTCTTGGTCCTCTCCCCAGCAGACTCGAGAGAGGCCGTGCACACAGAGAACTGGGTGTGCTTTACTCCCCATCACCCCTACTGCACTGGAGAAAGCAATGGCAAATGAGCGCCCCGGAGCTAAGAGACTGCTCCAAACGTGTCTGGCCTGCCTCTTTCATATAATCAAATATGAACTCAGGAGCTGTGGTACCTAAACTGCTCCCCTGTGAGTCTCAGAGAAATCATCTGTCCTGTTTATCATGTGAGTGAGGACACTAGCCTCAGACACTAGCCGAGGCTTTGTAACTTTGATATAGACAGAGAGCAAGGAGACAGAGAGCACCTCCAAAGCAGCACAGGGCAGAGAGTTCCCGATTCCTAGAAATAGCTTAAAAACAAAACAAAGTTAGGGTCTCACATCCCATGTTGCCCTTGAACTTGGCTATATAACCAAAGATGACCTTGAATTTCTGGTTACAGGAGTGCCCAATTTATGGAGTGCTGAGGACTGAACCAAAGGCTTTAGCGTAGCCAAGCACTCGCTCTACCATGCAAGCTGCATCCCTAGCCTCTTGAAATACATTGAAATCAACGGGTTTCCAGAAGATACCAGGTGACTTACTCACCCCTTCAACACAGAACAAAAGGCCCATGTTGGAGCAGACACTTAATCTGTCAGACTTCAATCCCTGATGAGTTCTTCTGACCCAGTAAATTAAAGGTTTGCTTCACTGTGCAATTTCGAGTTGAGCTGACAGCCACACAAGCTCATAGAACCCAGAAATCACCTGGAGCAAAAGCTACCCACAATGCATCAGAGCCCAATGTGGGCTTCACAAATTCAACTTCCACACAGGCTCATAAATAAGATCTTTGGAGACTGAGAAAAAGCCAGAAGAAAATGAAATGTGGTAAACAAGAAGAGCTTTAGAGACGAGACAGCGCTGTCCTGAAGAAGCAGTGCATTCCTGGAGGGAAAGCAAAGCAGCTACCTAGTCAGAAGATACACCCGCCTTTGCCAGCGAGACGCACCTAGAGACCCATGAGGAAGTCTTGGGGGAAATCTCCAGAATGCCTAACTTCATGCCTAGACAGAAGGGCTCTACAGCTCCTGCCCTCCCCAGGCCTGAGGAAGCATTCCACAGCAGGGTCTACATGGCAAAGCTCTCTCTCTCTCAAGTTCCCAGGAGGAGCAACTGCCATGCCACTACAGGTCCAGCCATAACCTGCAGGGTTATAAACAACCCCGAATCACCATGAGCACACAATTTGGTCTCAGGCTCACCAACGTTACAGTCTCTCTCTTCCTCCCCACTCCACATGGATGGAGTCACAGACCCCACCTTGCCTCATTCCCTTCCACCTGACAAATGCAAATGTGACACAGATGTGCCCCACCTCATGTCCCTAGTGTCTGCAGTCACACTGCCCCTAGGTGACCAGCAGGTGTGAGTTTGAAGGACACCTGACTTCACGATCTGTCTTCCCTATGGCATGGAGACACAGTAGCACCTGCCAAATGACAGAACAGCTCCTTGGGGTGCAGACACTCTGAATTCTGTACAAGCCAGGCTGATTAGGACTTCAGCTATGGAGAACTAGAATGGTGTAGGTCCATAGTTACTTTTTGGGGGGCCATCTACAGACCCCGAACAGCCACTTACTGTCCCTCGGTATCTGACCCAGAATCCTTGTGACTCTGGGTAAATCCTTTGGACTGTACAAACAGATTCTTAGGTACCATCAACCCCAATGTCACAAGCAACATCTGAAACCTACACCAATTTCTTGCTTTTGCTGTAGCCCACCTACCTGATGAGCCAGCCCACTGATGCATTTGGTAAATACCTTGATTTGGGACTTGGTTTATCAGTATAAAAACCTTACAAAAGTTACCAAAGTGGAACATGGCATTGGGGTGGCCTAAATTCATTAGGCCATGGTCACTCACATTCTGCTCCAGAATAAACTATCTCTTATTCCTTTTGAGGTAAAAGCTGTATTTGCATGGATGACTGGGAAAGTCTGGCTTCCAGTCACACCTCTACTAAGCCTTGCTTGTCCACATTTATACATGGCAGTTTTAGGACTAAAGCCTAGGCCCTGGCAAATGCAAAGCTTACTGTGCCACCCATTCCAACACATGATTAAAAAGCCCAAACTGGGCTGGTGGCACACACTTTTAATCGAGCATTCACTCAGGAGACTGAGACAGGCCCATCTCTATGAATTCAGGGCCAGCCTGGGACACAAAATAAGACCCCATCACAACAAATGAATAAAGCAAAACCCTCACAATAATAATTTTTAATATTTTCAATTTCTGTGTTTGTGCCTCTGTGTATGGGATCACACATGTGGTACAAGTGGCTAAGAAACTGAAGAGAGGGTGTTGGATCCTGGAGCTCTAGGTGTCTGTGAGCTTGGAACTTGAGGACCAAACTCCAGCCCTCTGCAAGAGCAGCAAGTGCTCTTAATCACTAAGCCATCTCTCCAGTCCCCACAACAATAATTTTTAAATTCTTTTAAAATACAATATCACCAGGCACTACGTAGTGGTACTCACCTTTAGTCCTAGAACTCGGGAGGCAGAGGCAGCTAGATCTCTGAGTTCAAGGCCAGCCTGGTCTACAGAACAAATTTTAGGACAGTCAAGGCTACACAGAGAAACCCTGTCTCAAAATAAAATATTTTAAATATTTAAACACAATTAAATATTGTACTATATTACCATACTTTCAAAGAATAATGTGTGTGTGTGTGTGTGTGTATACATGTATATACAAAACTCAGGGCTAATGAGATACTCAGTGGGTAAAGAAAGGTGCACTCCAAGTAGTGAACAACTTTAACTCCAGCACTCAGCATGCAGACCTTTGAGCTTGAGGTTTACACATACACAGAGTTCCAGACCAGCCAGAGCTACGTGGAATTCTGGCTAGTTTTTTGTCAACTTGACACAGGCTAGAGTCATTCTGAAACAGAGAACCTAATTAAGAAAATGCCCCCACCAGTTTGACCTATGGGAAAGCCTGTGGCACGTTTTCTTAATTGATGATTAATGTGGAAGGGCCCAGCTTACTGTAGGTGTTACCACATCCCTGGGCTGGTAGTTCTGGATTCTACAAGAAAGCAGGCTGAGCAAGCCATGGGGAGCAAGCCAGTAAGCAACACCCCTCCATGGCCTCTGCATCAGCTCCTACCTCCAGGTTCTTCCCTTGACTTCCCTGCATGATGAACTACAAGCTGTAAGATTTAAAAAAACAAAAACAAAAACAAAACAACAACAAAAGAAACCTTTTTCCTCTACAAGCTGCTTTTAGTCATGGTGTTTATCACTACAATAGAAAACTAAGACATATGGTGTGATCCTGTCTCAAAAAAAAAACAAAAAAAACAAAACAAAACATGTGACAAATGATGAGCATGTTGGGTCTGGTGACTTTCACACTAACAGTTTTTGGAAACTGAACATTTACACGTTATATAAAGATCCTAGAGGCCAGATGGATATGGTCAGGGATTTAATGGGGGGGGGGGGTTGGCTAATGGAGTAGTAATAGTAATGTTTCATAGTATACTTCTATGAAATTCTCAAAAACAAAGAATAAAATATAATTAATTTAAAAAGGCAGAGTCAGTAACATACAACCTTTAACAAAGCGACAGCTCCACAGGCTGGGGATATGGTTAGGACAGTGGAGTAGAGACTGTTAAGCACAGCTACATGAACTAGAATTTGTCAGTTTTCCAAAACAGAAACAAGTGGCATGAAAACAACTGAGAGTGAGACCAGTATAAATGCAAATAATATTATAAGTATATTTATGCTTACATATTTATACATATAAAGGATATTGGTTTTCTTATAAATAGCAATTGATGTATATTGCTAGTCTATCTGCATCATTTAATCAATGGAATCTGCTATTTTTCTTCTCAGAAGACTGAGAAGAAGCTGACCAGCTAGCATGTGCTGCTTTTATGGAACCTGGTGAGCAGGTGAACGGAAGTCAACAGTTTCAGAAGGCATGTCCAGAGTCCAGAAGGAGTGAACTCAGCAACTGGGCACTGCCCAGTCACCCCTCCTTGTCCTTCCCAGGGTTCCCGCTCCATTCTGAGGCTGGCTAACCTCAACACAAGGAAATAAAAAAAAAACCTTGCTTTCTAGACAGACTTGATCAGTTTAGGATGCAGACTCACTATAAGCCAGAGCCATTCCCAGGGTGAAATAAGTAACTATTTTTTAAAAGAACTACAGAGGTAGCTTTGCAGAGAAGTGGGACAAAAGGTGGGTAGTGGAGGCAGAAATACGCACCTCAGAATACACATTTGTACTGTATTCTATACTTTATGTCAGAAAATAAACTATTCAAAACAGTTCAATTTATTTTTAAAATAAAATTTCAAACTGCCATAAAGCTTGTAAAACAATATAATCTTTTTAATTACAAATCATGATTTTACAGTTATAAAATTTGGTAAGCACATAAAATCAGACATCAGAAGAGTATAAACAGAATATATTTGTTTCACATCACAAAATGAATCACCAGAGAATTAGAATACCCAAAGTCCTACCAAAATCAAACACCACAAAACATTACACTACAAAGTCTTTCATTAAATAACAATCCCTCTCATTTCAATTTTATAATTATTTTCAGAAGTTCTCACGCCATCCTTAAAAAGTACGCTGGGAGCAGCGGCACACCTGCAAGTCCAGCACTGGGCAGCTCAGGCAGGAAGATCAGGAAAGAGGTCTTCAAGGTCAAAAGAGACAATCAAATGATGGACAGCTAGGTCACACTGCAGGAGGAATGGAGGCACATCTCCACATCAGGGCAAACCTGGGAGCTGTCTGACTAAGCCACTAGCACTCACTGATCAGCAAAAGACCAAGATAAAGGCACTGCTGAACCAAGCAGGAGTGTGCTCTGCTTAACAATGACCCTACCTCAGGGACACAGCCCACACAGTCAAGGCAATAACCACTTTCCCAAGCAGGTGACGGATGGGGGTTCCCAGGCTAGTCACCTGGGCACAAAGAGCCACCACAAGCTGATACTTGTGCTCCCTGCTGTTATACCAGACACACACAGTGCCCAACACAAAGTAAACTCTCAGTCCACATGTACTGAACACCTACTTTAAAAAAAAAAAAAAGGAGGTGATCGGATTTCTTGACACATGAAACTGTACAAACAGGATTTTTATCAGCAAGACCATGGATTGAGTTCAAAGAAAACCAGAACATTTTAAAAAGCCAAAGATCAGGAAAAGATGGCCATGGAAGCAGCAGCTGAAAGCCAACAACATACAGGGCGTTGAGCCTTCCATCGAGGGGGCAGGCCTCCTCCAGTCTTCATGCTATTCTATTATACCCAGGATCAAAGTAATCAATACACTCACGCAATCCAAGAAAAAAGCTTTGAGTATCCTTAACTGGATCTAGAAATGAATAAAACTGATTCTAAAATGTATATGGAAAGAAAAAAAGAGGAAGTGAAGCCAACACTGTAGAACCAAACTGTATGCTTTATCTATCAGATACTAAGATTTGTTTGAAAGCCACAGGGATACAGGTGACAGAGATGGTATGAAGGGACAAATTCTGTAGTGAATTAACAAAACACAGAGTGCCCAGATGGACGTACACACACAGACAGCAGACTTACTCGGCAGTGACACTCTGCACGTGTGCAGGGTGCATGCAGAGGTCAGAGGTTGGGACCAGGTATCTTTACCTCTCTGCCATAGGCACTGAGGCAGGTCTCTCACTTGAACTCTGAACTCCAGGACTCAGCTAGTCTAGTTAGCCATGACCCAGGGATGCTCTGCCTCCTGAGTACGGGGGTTACAGGTGGGCTTCTGCCCCTATCTTGCATCTATAGGGTAGATGAGTATATGGATTCTTGTCCTCACAACTGAGCACAAAGTGAGCCATCCTCTCAAGCCCTGGTAAGGCCCTTCTCAATCAAAGTGTGAGGTCAACATGGAAGGAGAAAAACAACAAACAAACCAAAAACCCTTCACCAATAAAGATCAAAATTCATTCCAGGCAAACTGTGCAATATAAGGAAAGGGTCAAAACCTCCTTGTGACCTTTGGGTAGACACTGTTTTTCATGAAGACTCCCCCCAGCACCTCCCCCCCCCAAAAAAAATCACTAAACAAGACTATGTTAAAATAAAGACGATGTGTCAAGCAGCTGATGGCAGTATGGACCGACACATAGCCGTCATAAATACACTCTTCAGTATGCTAACTAAGACAGTCAATGAAGACATTGTTTCAGAGAAGGCAGCCAGGGGCTGCAGAGGTGGTAGCAGTTACAAGTCCTGGCTGCTCTTCCAGAGGACCCCAGTCGGGTCCAAGCACCCATGTGACAGTCTCAGGAGCTCTGACACCCTCTTTTGGCCTCCACAGGTACTGCACATACATGGTGCACTGACATACATGCAGGCAAAGCACTCATATAAAGCGAAAAGTGGTTTGTTTGTTTGTCTTTTAAAGCAATAACAGTAGTTTTGCTTTAATTAGTCTTAATGTTTTTAGACCTTAAAATAAATCTTGATTATATGGGGGAAAGAGTTGGTTTGTCTCTTTTTAAGATTAATAAAACAGATAAGCTAGCCAAACATACTTTAAAGGTGAAGGAAGGAATGGACTAGAGGGAGGGGGAGAAGGAGACAGGATGAACACACGAATTCTCAATATTAGGAATCTACTACAGACATGAAGAGGATCCCAGGGAGGACTGCGAATGTGGATCAGGTGGCAGAGTGTTTGCCTAGCATTCATGGAGCCCTGGGTTCCAACCCAGCACAGCATAAACCAGGCACAGTGACACACGTCTGTAATCCCAGCGTCAGGAACATGGAGGCAGGAGGATCCGAAGTCCAAGGCCTGGGCTTCATGAGACCTGTCTCAAAAACAGACCAGAGCAGAGCGAGGATAACAAGGGAGCTTTACGAGGGGAAGGACTGTAGGATGCTGAAACACAAGAGGCTCAGGTTCCTCCGAGCAGTGGGAAGGTGCTGGCAAAACAGAGCCCACAGTGTGTTCATCACTTCTACTCCATGGCCAGGACAGAGCTTCACCGAGGTAGTGACTCCATGCTCAGATATCAAGCCGACAGTCACAACCTCTTTATCTATATCATAACCTAATTTTAAAAGTTGTATACAAGTTAAATTAACTAAAAATATAGTATATTCATTCATTCATGCCAAGAAATATTACCAAATATTTAAAGGAAAGCCTGATCCCTGCTACAGCAGGGAGGACCTTGACAACCCTAGACTAACTGGAAAGTGCAGGCACCAAAATATGGGTGTTATCACTACCTTCTGTAAGATACACGACATGGGCAAATTCAAGAAGACAGTACAGCAACAGAGGAGGGAGATGGGAATCATTTTGTGCATGCTGTTTTCCTGCATGTCTGTCTGCACCACACACATGGTGCTCTTGGAGACTATACAACATTGGGCCCTGGACCTGGACTTGCAGATGGCTGTGAGCCGCCATGCAGGCGCTGGGAACTGAACTCCAAGGCTCTAAGCATCTTTCCCAGGCCTGGTATCGTTTTAATGAGTACATGGCTCCAGATTTGCTACAGTAAAAGTTCTAGAGCGCGCAATGGTAATGGTACAGTGCTGTGAACAGGTAATGTCACCGAACTGTACAACTGAATTGGTTCTTTTTAATCAGTATTTTGCAATAAGTAAAAAAGAAGGAAATGGAAGTAACCTCACTGGAAAAGACACCCTAGAATATTGCTAATTGTATAAAATCCCGGGATCCAGAGAAAAGAAGAAACAATCCTCCTGAGAACTCACCAACTCCTCATGAGCAGCCACCAGCTTGCTCAGTCCATGTAACAGGGTTCTTATTAAACAAGATTCCAAGGCTGGAGAGAGCGCAGAGGTTAAGAGCATTTGGTCTCACAGAGAGCCAAGTCTGATCCCCGACCACACAGTGCTTCATAACTGTTCATAACTCCACTTCCAAGATCTGATTCAATGGCCCCTTCTGACCTCCTAAGGTACCAAACATTAGTTACTTAATGAATGAATTAATTAATTAAGAAAAAAGAATGAATGAATGAGAAAGAATGAAAGAAGGGAAGAAAGAAGGAAAGAAAACAACCAAGGGTTAAGGAAAATTATTTATGTTTATACTAGGGGGCTGAACATGTGCAGGAGGGTACACGGCATGTGGAAGCCAGAGGACAACCTTGGGTGTCATTCTTCAGTGCCACTCATCTTTGTTTGTTTGTTGTTTGTTTGAGACGGGGGTTTCTCTGTGTAGCCCTGGCTGTCCTGGAACTCACTCTATAGACCACGCTAGCCTCAAACTTGGAGATGTGCCTATCTCTGCCTCCTAAGTGCGGGGATAAAAGGCATGTGCCACCACCTCCCAGCTTCAATCTTATTTTCTGAGACAAGGTCTCTCTAGGACTTGGGGTTCACAGGAGAGACTTCTGGCCAGCAAGCTGCTGAGATCTTCATGTCTCTGCCTCCAATGCTGGGATTACAAGCAGGTGATAGCATCTGGCTTTTTATGTAGGTATTGGGTATCAAACTTAGGTCCTCATGCTTCCAAGACAAATACTTTACTGACTTAGCTATCTCCCCAGTCCCCAAGATTGTTGTTTTTTTTTTTTTTAAGTGTGTGTGTGTTACATATGTGTGGGTACCTGCAGAGACCAGAAGACTGTATTGGATCTCCTGAAGAGCTGAAGTTACAGATGGCTGTGAGCCACAGGGTGGGTGCTGGGAACTGAACTCTCATCCTCTGGAAGACCAGTAAGTTCTGTGAGTCACTTAGCCATCTCTCCAGCCCCTGAGAAGATTTTAAAACCAAAATAAAACCAAACAAACAAAAACAAAACAAGACAGAGTCTCATAGACTGGCCTCAAACACAAAACTCTCTTGTTTTAGCTCTTCAAGTACTGAAATTCAAGGCATGTGCCACCACCAGACTCTACCGCCGGCCAGCTGCAGTTGCCCCAAGCATCACTGTCCCTTTCCCTCAGCACTCGCTACAGTGTAGTCTATCTGTACCTCCTGTGCTGGAGTTCTGGATGTTCTGCCTCTGTCTCTAAGAGAAAGGTTCTAGGAGGGTGGGAGCTTCATTCTGTTCTCTCCTATTAAAATACTACCTAGCACATGTGTGCACAACAACATTTGTAGAAGAAAAGGGAAACACCGAAGAAAAGTTTACTTCTAAATAGTTTCAATACTCCTAACAGTGGATTTTCTTAGGCAAGACACTAAAATGTTAAAAGAATGTACAGAACATAAAAAAATACTATAGGGGCTGGAGAGATGGCTCAGTGATTAAGAGCACTGACTGCTCTTCCAGAGGTCCTGAGTTCAATTCCCAGCAACCACATGGTGGCTCACAGCCATCTGTAATGGGATCTGATGCCGTCTACTGGTGTGTCTGAAGACAGTGACAGTGAACTCATATAAACAAAATAAACAAATCTGTTTTAAAAATACCATAGATTCCATTTCTTCCTTCTCTTTACATATGAGTAAATCCTTTTCACCCTGAGTGATCCCGGCAAACGTTACCATCTGCTTTCTTACCCCTTGAAAATTCATCGCCAACACTACCAACTACCACCATCAGCATGACCACAATTCCTCAACATCACAGTCACTACTGCCATTACAACCACATTGCTCACCACCAGCAAAACCCCATTACCCACTACCTTGACTTCCAACTTGTATTCGGCCCAACACTATGTGTTAGGCCCAGGAAGTCAACTCTAGAAAAACCAGTCTATGGAGGATGAAGTGCAGTTTGGAACTAAAATCCAGTCTTTGAGATAAAAAGCCCTCAGAGTCTAAGGAAACTGACTGATCTTCAAACAAGACTTAAGCAGTTCCACAAAAAGTGTGCAGCAAAGCAGTGCTCATTTCAGTCACTGTTCTAGATCACAAGTCTCTCTGTTTCTATTATGAAACCGCGAATTTTGTTGTAGAAAGTATCTGGAACGTCACAACGATTAAGAAGGGCTAGCGACCCCTGCGTCTGCCTGAATAGGAGGTAGAGGAAAGAAGACGGCTAAGCTGGAGTTCAGGCCACACTGGCCTATAAAGCAAGACCTGTCTCAAAAAAATGTAGTTTCCTTCTTCCCATTCCCACTAAATCTCAATTCCCGATAAACAGCAACTTTGTTTAAAATCCTTCCATATTTCGTCTACATATGGAATAAGTAATTATTTATTTTTAAAAATGAGGCCAAACCATACAGACCAATCCTCTAAATGGCTTTCTTCCATTTACTGCAATGTGGGGTGGCTTTCCCTGATGGTCTCTCAAGTATATGGAGGGGAGGTGGCTTCTGCTGCTGAGCATACTGAGTTTCATCCCCACCACCCAGAGTGCTGTGAGAAGTGAGTGTGCAAAGTTGCCTTCTGCCTTCTACATACACGACAGTCACGCCCAAACACACACAGAGACAATAAAGAAATCAATTACAAATTAAACAGAGCCAGGCAGTAGCGGTGCACACCTTTGACCCAGACCTTGGAGGCAGAGGCAGGTGGATCTCTGAATTTGAGGCCACCCTGGTCTACAGAGTAAGTTCTGGAACAACCAGAGCTACACAGAGAGTCTCTATCTAGGGGTCGGGGGAGAGAATAGAACATACCTTTGTGTGCCTTGAATAGACTTCCCACAATGAAAGATCCATTTGGTTGGTTGGTTGGTTGGTTGGTTGGTTGGTTTTATTGAGACATGGTCTATGTGGCCCTGGCTGACCTAGAACTTGCTATGTAGATCAAACTGGCCTCAAACTCAGAGATCTTCTAGCTTCTGCCTCTTGAGTGCTAGGATTAAAAGTGTACACCACCACACTGATCAAAGTCTGTACTTTTTAATCTCAGGCCTCTTTACACTTTTAGAAAATCAATGATTGCCCACAGACTTTTAGTTTATAGTACTCATCTCAAATACTACACACCTTAGAAACTAAAATTGGGTCGGGCTTTTAATCCCAGCACTCAGGAGGCAGAGACAGTCAGATCTTTGAGTTTGAGGTAGCCTGGTCTACAGAGTTCCAGGACAGCCAGGGCTACACAGAGAAGCCCTGTCTCAAAAACAAAAAACAAAAAACAAACAAACAAACAAACAAATTCTAAACTTAAAATTTTTTTGGTTTTTTTGGGGGGGCGGGGTTGTTTTGTTTTTGTTTTTCAAGACAGGGTTTCTCTGTGTAGCCCTGGCTGTCCTGGAACTCACTCTGTAGACCAGGCTGGCCTTGAACTCAGAAATCCACCTGCCTCTACCTCCCAAGTGCTGGGATTAAAGGTGTGTGCCCGGCTTAAAATTGACATTTTTAGACTCCGATGCTCACTGCTCTTTTCTACAGTTACATTGAAACTCTTCCCTCACCTTGCAGTCTGAAGGCACCTCTCACCCTTGTGTGACCTTGTATCACATATGATCTACTAATCCCTTAGAAAATACTGTCTCCCTGACCACACCTGGTATGGACAGCACAATAGCAATACAAATTCTCTAAAACCAGCAATTTTCCTCAAAAGGAAAGACAAATTTTAGTATGAATAACTACAATCTATCAGTTGAAGTTTCAAGTAAAAATGGTAGTCCAAAAAAGAAAAATTAAAAAGTGGCTAGTTCAGGTCACCATGCAAACAACTGCTCCAGTGTTGTTACTGGGGACACCACCTCACTTCAGTACACAGCTCAAGGTTTATATGCAGTCCTGTTAGACCTCAGAGTATCAAAAGGGTATGTGCATAGGCCGGTAAGATGGGTTAGAAAAGCTTGCCATGAAAGCTTGACAAACTGAGTTGGTTCCTGGAATCCAAGCACGGGTAAAAGGAGACAATGGACTTCTCATAGTTATCTGTCCTCTGACCTAACCTACACACACACACACACACACACACACACACACACACATGCATCCCAGACACACATTCTCTCCCCCATCAATAACAGTAATTATTTTTTATACATATACACAAAAGGACGAAGGCAGGTTGGCAGCACCAACAATTTCAATACTTGGGAGGTAGAGACAAGAGGATCAGACAGGCCAACGTCACTCTGCTACACACTGAGTTACAGGCCTGCTTAAACTTCACACTGAGTTACAGGCCTGCCTAAGCTACACACTGAGTTACAGGCCTGCTTAAACTTCACACTAAGTTACAGGCCTGCCTAAGCTACACACTGAGTTACAGGCCTGCCTAAGCTACACACTGAGTTACAGGCCTGCCTAAGCTACACAAGACCCTGTCTCTCCTCTGAATCCCAGAAAAGTATCAGAGATACCTAGGTCAGGATTCCTTGATGTGACTTTCCTGGGTAGCTAGCTGTATTTTAGTTTAGCCAGAACTCTCTGAAAGTCTCCACCAACTTTCAGAAGTTACATCATATTCAGCAGATAACAATGTTTTAAGTTGTGAATTTGAAGGACCTTAACAAATTGTCACTGCCGTCTACCTCCAACAATGCTAAAAACAACTGATACGCCGGGCAGTGGTGGTGCACACCTTTAATCCCAGCACTTGGGAGGCAGAGGCAGGTGGACTTCTGAGTTCGAAGCTAGCCTGGTCTACAGAGTGAGTTCCAGGACAGCCAGGGCTACACAGAGAAACCCTGTCTAGAAAAACCAAAAAAAAAAAAAAAAACAACTGATTCAAGGTAGAGGAAAAAACCAAGGTGCCCACACTTACTTAAGTTGAAGTAGTTGTGTATAAGAAAACAGGCTAGAGAGATGGTCAAGAAAAAACATGCCCTGCCTTTACAGCTTCAAGGAGGAGCTTCAGGGAGGAGCCTCAGGGAGGAGCCTCAGGGAGGAGCCTCAGGGAGGAGCCTCAGGGAGGAGCTGATGTCTCTGGCCTCTACAGGCACCTGCACTTCTGTGCACATACCTGCACATACACATAATTAAAAATAACTAAAAGGAGCAGAGTAACAGCTTGGTGATTAAGAGCACTGGCTGCTCTTCTAAAGGACCCGGGTTCAATTCCCAGCAACCCACATGGCAGCTCACAACCACCTGTAACTCCAGTTCCAGGGTTTCCAGCACCCTCTTCTGGCCTCTGCAGGCTCTTGCACACATGTGGTGCACAGACATACATGCAGATAAAATACAGACACATAAATTTTTTAAAATAATTACAACAAGTAAAAGAAAATAAAAGATAAAAAGGAAAAACTAACATCATCATCAAAAAGAGGTCCTGGAGAGAGAGAGAGAGAGAGAGAGAGAGAGAGAGAGAGAGCTCTGCAGTTAAGAGAGAGCTCTGCAGTTAAGAGAGAGCTCTGCAGTTAAGAGAGAGCTCTGCAGTTAAGAGAGAGCTCTGCAGTTAAGAGCGAGCTCTGCAGTTAAGAACATGGCTGCTCTTACAGAGGACCCAGGGTCAGTTCCCAGAATCCACACAAGTGCCTCATGACTATTTGTAACTCCAGTTCCAGGCATCCAACATCCTCTTCTGACCTCAAGGGTGCCAGATACAAAGGTGGTACCCATGCAAACACACAAACACACACACACACATGCACGCGCACAAAACATTCATACATATAAAACAAAATAAACCTTACAAAAAGAAAACTTCAATTACCTACTATAAGTTCACTGTAATAACTGTTATTAAATACTTATGACTGAATTTCAAAGCATACAAGACCCTGGCATAAGCTATATTTGCTTATGTACAGTTACTGTATGAGGGCTCAATTGCTATTTCAATATTAAGTACAAAGTTTGAGAAATATCAGGCTGCCACAGTACAACCAGGACTCTATCTAACTGGCTCCTGGCTGTCGTCTGCCGCCTTAGTTTAACCTGCCCTCAACTGTTAGTCAACAGCACAACATGTGCTGTCAGCCTTATGAACCAAATAAGTTCATAAAAAATGGTGGCAAAGGCAACTAAGCAGGAAGAAAAGGTGACAAAAGCGCCATCAGCGAGGATGGGGCTGTTCCTTAGAGAAATCGACACAACCCCTCTCAGTTTAGGAGGCACACTGCTTCCACACTCAACTTTTCCCACCTAGCTCCAAAGCAAGAAGATTCAAGTACAGCTCATTACTGAGAAGGTCAAAAGATAGCATGTTCTGCTCTTAACCTTTGTGTGCACAAACCACTTTGAAGATGTAAGCAATAAAGGACATCCACACACAGGAGGTAGACTCCCAGCCTTCAGTGAGAGCCTACAGGAGGACCTAGGGATGCTTCAGAGCCACTTAAGTCCAACCCCTCCCCCATGAAATGCTGGCCCCCAAACAGTTAAAGGGCTTGTCCTGTGTCAACAGTGAACCAGAAAAGGACTCAGGCAACAAACAGCAACTCAACCTGACTGAATAAATTCAGTTTTCTTATACAAAGAACTGTTTTACCAATTTTGCTACTATAGTAGCAAGAAAAATGTTAAGGAGAATCAGAAGGAATTGACACAAGTATTGTTTCAGAAACTTCTTTGATGCTTAAGGAAAAACAATGATCAGAAACCTGGAAAGCACTCACCGTGTTCCACAAAGACATTGCAGTGTGGGCCCCCGTGCCTCGATGAGTCCCTCTTCCCTGCCCCTTTGATAAAATGCAGGGTGGGCAAACTTGGCCTTCTTTGGTCCCCAAGAACTTTTCCAGGCTGCTGCCCCATAAAGCAATGATAGGCGCCCCTTTCCAGAAGAGGGTTCAAGATCTTCCAGAATGGGGGTTAACAGGCAACAGTATATACTCACACCACCGACTTGGGTCGATCACAGACAGACAACTTCCAGGAGAAAGGGAAGCTAGGTTTGAGGTCAGACATGTAAACAGGAGTCTGGAATTCTTTTCCAAGGTTTTCCAAGTTTGAAATAATGTAACCACAATGCTACATAAAAGTTTTTTGAATCTAAGTCTATGTTGCAGGCTGAGAAACACTTTCTTTGCAAGAGAAAAACTTCAGATAAAAATATTCACAGGGAAGTCAGAAAAGGGCCGACAGCATTGAAAGTCATTCCAACTCCCCAGCGCGATGGGAACGCTGAGCTTCTGTGTTCTCTGCAATCTTTCCTGTGGAAGTCAACCAATCCCCTATCTCTGTCTCTTCATCTTGTAACAAATTTCCTGCCACTTTCGCTTCCCTGCCCTGGTCTCCGGAAAATGACACGGGTTACACAGATCTCAACGAGAGCTTGCTCTCCACTCTGCCGAGAAGGAATGCATGACCAGCAACTTTTAAGTCCGCTTTTTAAAAGGCCTGTGAAACCAATCCAGACTTTTCCTTTGCATTAAAGTTTTGGGCTGCACTGAGACCAATGGGGCTGTAGGTGACATTGGAAGAAATCAGGACATCGGAGGCCGGCGGAAGCAATCTGGGAGGACCCCCGGAGATCTCGACAGCAGAGAGATGATTTGAATGAGGGGCTCCGTGGCAAACTTGAGGTTGAAATCGAGCGAAGGGCGGCCTGGGGTGAGAAAGAGACTTCCCCAGGCAGGGCGCGGGCGGCTTACTCGGGGGCGACGCTCCTCCTCAGTTAACAGGGTGTCCCAGGTAGGGAGAAACTGAGACCACTCTGGGTGTCCCAGAGCCAGATCAGGGCTACGAGGGACGAAGTGTTCCCGCGGTCCCGAACCAAGAGGCAGCCACAGGGTAGGAGGCCCGGAGCCTTAGCTGCCCGGAGCCCAGGGGTCTCTACCAGAGACACCCCTCCTCCGGTCCTGGACTCTGCCGCCGCCGCCGAGGAGTCACATGCCCGGCTCTGAGGAGGAACCCGGGTTCTCCAGCCAGTGGGAGTTGTGCCGCTGAAGGGCTTCTCAGCCGCAGGACCCGGCACCCGGCTCCAGCTCCGGCACCTCTCAAGGATAGACACCGACCCCCGAGGCCGCCATGATGGATTACGAGCCGCGCCACAACGAGGCCAGGCCCCGCCCCCGGTCCCGCCCCCAGCGACGCCGGAATTCCCCGAGCGAGGTCCGATAGGCCACCGGCGCCGCTCTCCTACACACTGCCACACCTTCGGGTTCCAGCCTCACTGCCTGCGACAGCCCAGCTCTGCACGACCTTTTAAAGGTAGCTTTTCTGAGCTCAAGGTGAGAGATGAGGAAGCGCCCGCCCCGTCTGCTTTATTATTGGTCGTCGATAACCAGTCAGTCCCCCCCCCAACCACCATTCCAATTGGCCAATCAGAGCAAGAGCCGACAGCTAGCATCGGTCGGTGCTGCCAGCAGGAATGCTGGGACCTGTAGTCCCGGCGCCCATAGGCTGTTCGCTGAGGCCCAAGCCTCCAGCACTTATAGCTACAGAGCTAGCCCCGCCTCCTGGGAGCCGGTGGACTCCGGTCAGCCGACCTCTTCAGTGCTCTAGGAGCAAGACCGCAGGAGATTCAGAGACAGGAGAAAACTACGGGTTGGAGTTTCCCAGAACTGGAGTTGGATTACTTCTTTGAGCCTTATTGGGGAGAAACTTTTGGCACGCTCCTAGAAATCAAGATGACGGGTGAGTTACATCCTCATCACTTGAGAAAGGCCCAACTATGGGAACCTGGGAAAAAGTATTGAGAAAGCAAACCATCCATGGTCCTTTGGGATAGGAGGTTGAAGAAACAGCACAGAGTATGCCAGGTGAGATCGTGCATTCGTGTATGTTTGTACTAGTATAAATCCTATCACAGGTGAGGCATGTGCCCTCATAAAACTCGAAGTTAGACGAAATTTGTCCAGGTTATCAGACCTCAAAAGTCTGAGAAACTACCCCACACCTGTGAAAGTTCACCCTCTAATCTCCTAGTCTTCATTGTCCCAATTACCAGGACACATTTCTAAAAGGGCCCATTCATCACAGAACTCACACTGTAGCCACTTTTATATAAAATGCTTTACCATATGCAATGCTGTTCCCATTACACAGATGGAAAAGCATTCATAGCTGTGG
Organism: Grammomys surdaster; assembly: GCF_004785775.1. Classification (NCBI taxonomy): domain Eukaryota; kingdom Metazoa; phylum Chordata; class Mammalia; order Rodentia; family Muridae; genus Grammomys; species Grammomys surdaster. The sequence goes on from NW_021620941.1 coordinate 2,581,440, forward strand.
TTGAAGTGTCCTTTAAAAGATGCTACTTCTTGCTCAAAAGCATGGCTTTTCTACTGAAGCACTCAGTACCAAATAATTGTTCAACTAAGAAAGAAAATGACATTCGGATTATTAAAGAACAGTCATGTGGCTGGGTGATAGTGGCCCATGACTTTATTGCCAGCACTCAGGAGGCAGAAGTAGACGGAGCTCTGTGAGTTCGAGGCCAGCCTGGTCTACAGAGCAAGTTCCAGGGCAGCCAGGACTACACAGACTCTGTATCAAAACAAAACAAAAACAGAAACAAAATGTCACTTGAAATACTGTGAAGCAATTGAAAATTTATGCCCAGATTTATCACTGGAATTTATAAAATCATTCACAGAATACTCTGATTGTCACATTATTTGAATTGCAATTTGGCTGTCCAGCTTCCTCTTACCTAGCACTGCCAGTCTTCACATGGACGCCCCTGCTCCCCTCTTACTACCCATGCTCACCCTGATAATGGTTTTTTTTTTTTCTTTTGAAAGGTCTATTTTTTAATCCCTGTCCTTGTTTTAACCATTTTCTTTCCCTACCCCACATTCTTCATTTTTTGGTTAAACTTTAAAAGAACAAGCAAAGCAACTTTTTAAAAAGTTTTTTTTGTTGTTGTTTTGTTTTTTTGAAGACAGAGTTTCTCTGTGTAGTCCTGGATGTCCTAGAACTCACTCTGTAAACCAGGCTGGCCTTTGAACTCAGAAATCTGCCTGTCTCTGCCTCTCAAGTGTTGAGATTAAAGGTGTGCACCACCACTGCCCGGCAAAAGATTTCTTTTTATTTACATACATGTATGTGTGCTTGACCGAGTTTATGTGCACCACTGCTATGTCTGTCGCTAACAGATGCTAAAGGGCATCAGAACCCCCGGATCGGACATGGTTAAGAGCTTGACACCAAACCAGAACATTTGTAAAAGTAGTAAGTCCTCTTGATTGCAACTCTTCAATAAATAGTTCTTGACTAACATTAGTCAGATTTAGGTTTTGAGAGAACTTCCAGCCAGGCGGCCCTTAATCTCTGAGAGTGCCCTTGGACTTCTGATCTCTCTACAACCAGCTCAAAAGGGTCAGGGTTACTGGTTTGTTCTACTAAACTGGGCTTAAGTAGTGCTAGGGTTGGAACATAGAGCCTGAAGAATGTAGGCAAGTACCAAAGCGGCTACACCACCAGTTCTGGCAGTGAGCACCCATCTCCTAAGCACCTGTTCCTGCTGTTGGCGTACAGCATTGAGTAGGGCTATCTTACTCTCTGGGACAGAAGGAACAGGCAGTCAGTTGGCAAAACAAGCAGTGATCCAAAGATCAGTTTGGGAGCTGCAGAGATGCTAAGCTGTTAAATCCACTGGCTGCTCTTCCAGAGGACCCAGGTTATAATTCCCAGCACCCACATGACAATTTACAACCACATGTAACTCTGATTCCAAAAAGATCTGATGCCCTTGCTGGCCTTGGAGGGGACCTGGCATACCACATGGTACACAGACATACAAGCAGACAAAACACCCATACACCTTTAGAAATACATTCAGTCTCCATGCAGCAACCTACACTCCTGGGTCCACAGCCTTTCAGTTGGTTTGCCCTATGCTCAGACCTGGCTGTGGCACCCTCTTAAAGCTGCAATCCGTCCTTCATTCAGTTGCCTGGGACTCCTGTCATTTTCTTCCCCTAAATTGGTTTCCTCGTCTAAAAGCAAGGGACACTGCTACTGTCTGGTAGTCTTGAGATGATTTTGCCCTTGGTCTCCCAGCCTCAGCTCTGCCTCGCTGTCCTCACTGCAGGGCTGTGCAGTAGGCAGCCTTATCCCACGCCATCAGCTCTCATCCTGTTTTCTTTCAGATGAGCTCCAAGCCCCATCTGTAATTCTCTTCCAAGAGATGTATTACTTTTGGTTATTTGTTCCTCTCTTTTGTTTGAGGCAGAACCGGTTTCTCTGGGTAGCCCTGGCTATCCCGGAACTCACTCTGTAGACTAGGCTGGCCTCCCAAATCAGAGATCCGCCAGCCTGCCTGCCCCCCTAGTGATGAGATCAAAGGTGTGTGCCACCACTATCCAGCTTATCAATTCCTCCTAAAGACTTATTGTTGACTTCAGAAGCTTTCAGTGAGGACAGCCTACATCACCTGGAAATGTTCCTGGGGTTTTTCTTTGGTCTCCTTCATTCTCTTGGCCAAAAGTTGAGCATATCCTGCAGCTAAAATCCTGGTGTTTCTTAGCATACTGTTGTTTCAAGACAATGCATGGATGCTTATGCTGCAGGATAGTGAAGAACTGGGCACTGAGTCTTGGGTGCTCTGGTCCCGAGCTTCTTTCCTTCTTCATGGGCTTTCTAACAATGGTGGGAATCATCTTTTGATACTAAAAAGCTTTCAGATTCTGCTAGCTCTTTTGGACCCAATAACCAAGGTACGGTAGGATGTGTCAGCCCGTGGATAGTCTTCATTACTGTTTTTTTTTTTTTTTTTTGGTTTTTCGAGACAGAGTTTCTCTGTATAGCCTGGGCTGTCCTGGAACTCACTCTGTAGACCAGGCTGGCCTCGAACTCAGAAATCCGCCTGTCTCTGCCTCCCAAGTGCTGGGATTAAAGGCGTGTGCCACCACCGCCCGGCCATTCCTGTTTTTCTTACAGGAATGAAAACAGACTTGCACTTCCCCCTCCAGTCCTCCCTGGTCTCTCACAGGAACGCCCCTTACTCTACAGCTGGTGCTCTGTGGGTCAAGACATCTTGCTTCATGGGAAAACCTTGTTTGTTGTTCCCACCACTGAGTCTGACCACATAACCCTCCATTCCTCCCCCAGAGCATCAGCTACTTCTGTGGCCATACGCGTCTCAGAAAATAGACACTTGGACTGGAGAGATGCCTCAGTGGTTAAGAGCACTGTCCTTTCAGAGGTCCTGAGTTCAATTCCCAGCAACCACATGGTGGCTCACAACCATCTGTAATGGGATCTGATGCCCTCTTCTGGTGTGTCTGAAGACAGCTACAGTACACTCATATATAAAACAAAGAAATCTTTTTTAAAAAGTACGAAGCTTGTGTTCACCATCCAGTTCAATGAGTTTCTGATGACTCCGGGCTGGGAAGGAGATAGTCACCATCATTCCCAGCTGACTGCTTAGGAGGTACCATGAAAAACAAGCAAGATACACTACTTAACCATACTTAACACTGGAAAACCTTTAAGGGTTCAAACTGCAGAATGCAGAATGCAGCAAGTATCTGATAGAATGTTAAACCAATGGGTTTTGTTTGTTTGGTTTTACCAAAACAGGGTTTCTCTGTGTAACAACCCTGGCTGTCCTGGAACTCACTTTATAGACCAGGTTGGCCTGGAACTCAGAAATCCATCTGTCTCTGCCTCCCAAGTGCTAGAATTGAAGGCATATACACGCCACCACAGCCCAGCTTTTAACCAATGTTTGATGCATCTTGTACAGCTTATACAACCTGGATTAAAAGTAGTTCAACTCAATCTAATTTTGTCCTTACTATCATAAAGCAAAGCTCAGTAACAAAATTTCAGCTTAAATCTTACAGCCCACTGTAGTTACACTTACCAACAGTGCCCTCTGCTGGGCTATAAAAGCACAGATCTCTGCAGAGCTGCCTTGAAGCAGACTTTCAGTGTCTTGCCAGCAGCTTGGGAGAAACAGGTAAGGAGTTTAAGTGGGACTCAGACTCCCATTCCCAGTCCCTTAACAGGTGAACAACCTGTGAACTTCCAAAATTTGTGACAGGCAAGCCCACCTGAAATTGCAGTACAGATTCAGGGAATTGAGTTACCTGTGGATCCCTCAAATAGAGGTTAAATTAAAAGTTGTCATCTGTGACCCTGTCTCAAAAACACACATACACAAAGTTGTCTACTGACTGGTGTTGTGTGATAACTAATCTTGATTGTAACATGATAGGTTTTGGAATCACCATGGAAACGGCCTCCAGACTGTTGTTCTGTTGAGCTCCTAGACTGGCGTGAGGTGGGAAGAACCGCCCTAACTGGACAGCACCATTTCACTAGCTAGAGTTTGTGCTGGGTACAAAAGAGAAAGCCAAGCATTGGCATTCCTGCTTCCTGACCTGGATACAATGTAACCAGCTACCACAAGCTCCTGCCACCATGACTGACTGGGCAGAGCTAGCTAGACTCCCTAGGTTATTTAAAATAGTAAAAAATAAAGACAAAAAGCCAGGTACATCTTAATTCCAGCACTGAGGAGAGGCAGGGCAAAGGTGAATCTCATGTGAGTTTGAGGCTAACTTGGGTAACAGAGTGAGTTCCAGGGCAGCCAGGGCTACATAGAAAGAGCCTGTCACCAAAAAGGAAATAAAAATAAAGATAAATAGAAATGAAGTTGGAAGGGGGACTTTTTGGAGCTGAACCTGGAAAAGTGGGGATGGACACAATCAAAATAAACTATACACTTATGAAATGCCCACATGATCTCTCATTATTTGGGGGCTTTACTTTTTTTTTTTGAAACAGGGTTTCTTGCCAGGCGGTGGTGGTGCACGCCTTTAATCCCACCACTTGGGAGACAGAGGCAGGCAGATTTCTGAGTTCGAGAGTTTGAGGCTAGCCTGGTCTACAAAGTGAGTTCCAGGACAGCCAGGGCTACACAGAGAAACCCTGTCTCCAAAAACCAAAAAGAAAGAAAGAAAGAGAAAGAAAGAAAGAAAGAAAGAAAGAAAGAAAGAAAGAAAGAGGGTTTCTCTGTGTAGCCCTTGCTGTCTTCGAACCTGCTCTGTAGACCAGGCTGGCCTCGAACTCACAGAGATCTGCCTGCCTCTGCTCTTGAGTGCTGAGATTAAAGGTGTGCACCACCACAGTCCAGCTGTTTCGTTTTTTTGAAACAGGATCTCTATGTAACCTTGGCTATGTAAAACAGACTGGACTTGAACTCAAGAGATCCGCCATACCCAGCATCCAAAGAAATTCTTTAAAAGTTTATTAACTAGCAGTGCTCAGTAATGTCCTTTCCTAGGAGTATACACAAGGCCCTAGATTCCATCCCTAGCCCCGGTAAAAACCAATGTTTTGGGCCAGTTTAATGGCTCAGTGGGTGAGAGTGATTACTGCCAAGCCTGATGATGCTCCTGGGACCCACATGGCAGAGAGAACTGACTCCTCCAAGTAGTCCTGACTTCTACACATGTACTCACACCAATGCACAGAAATAAAGGCGAAAGAAAAACAATACTGTTAACTGAAAAAGTACCAATCAGAGCACCATTTCTGGTAATGTTACTGAGCTACTCTCTGTGTAGCCCAGCTCGGCCTCAGCTCCTGCTTCTGCCTCCATATGGGATCACAGACCTGGCTACCATGCTGGCCAGGCCAGTTTTAAACTGTCATAACCCCCAGCACTTGGGAGGCAGAGGAAGGCAGATTTCTGAGTTCAAGGCCAGCCTGGTCTACAGAGTGAGTTCCAGGACAGCCAGGGCTACACAGAGAAACCCTGTCTCAAAGAAAAAACAAAAAACAAACAAAGTCATATGGAAACAAAGCATAGAGACTGGCACTCTAAGCAGAGGATTTGTATCCTGTCTCTTTTAAATTATTACTAAAAAGTTACTACATCACCATGTCAATTACATATGGAAACATTGGCTTGTTCCAATCCGTTTCTGTTTTCTTGTCAGAGCATCAAAAAACACTATTGGTTCAAACACTCATTCTCTGTTACCAGCAATGGCTCACACACTCTCACAGGCAGGTCAAGCACAACAGAGGCCAGTTCCTGCTGGTGGACATGCTGACGGAGGACTCGGAGATGCTAAAGAAACAGACAGCTCACACAGAGGAAGGAAGCCCAGGTAGAGGGTATGGACCCCTTGAATCTGTCAGCAGAAAGAACACACAGTGGGACTCAGATTCCACCAGAGGCTGCTGGCTCCCTTTATTCTCGCATCCATTAGACTCTGGCCTGACTCCATCACCTTCTCTCCACCCACACACTGTGCAGTAAAGGAGACAAGTGGAAGTGGAAAGAGACCATTCACACTGGCACTGCCATGTCTTTGGCTTTGTCTTCCTTTTTTCTGGGATTAGAGTAGGGCTGGAAATTGAACCTGGGAACTTGCACGTTAGGAAGTGGTCCACCAAGCCGGGTGGTGGTGGCGCTCGCCTTTAATCCCAGCACTTGGGAGGCAGACGCAGGCGGATTTCTGAGTTGGAGGCCAGCCTGGTCTACAGAGTGAGTTCCAGGACAGCCAAGGCTACACAGAGAAACCCTGTCTCGAAAAACCAAAAAAAAAGAAAAAAAGAAAGGAAGTGGTCCACCCCTGAGATATATCCCCAGCCCCCCAAGTTTTCTACCAAGATAGTTTCATGGGGCATTGTGTGGTGTGATTGGAAGACATAAATTCTCCAAGTTATTCCAAGATAAGTCATCAGGCTCGGATACTACTCTGAAAGACTTAAATCCACCCCTTATACTGAGACCCAAGCGCCCAAATCCACCATATTTACTTCCACCCTAGCTTTGCCTCAGAACAGGAGAGGACAGGCCTGGCTCTGCAGCCCTGCTGCAGGTGAGTAACGTGTTTGTCAATTGCTCTCTGGGGATCACACAGCAGACTTTTCACTCCCAAAACTGCTCCAGAGAGGTGCACAGTCCCGTCCTTCAGCTCTCGGCCTCATCCCTCCTGGTCCAAAAGCCTCTGGCGGGTTTCTAGCACGATCTCCTCCATAACTTCTGGTTTTAAGATATCTTTGATCTGAAGAAATATAGAAAACAGCACGTGTTCATTCAGAAATATCCATCAAGGGGCTGGTGAGATGGCTCAGCGGTTAAGAGCACTGACTGCTCTTCTAGAGGTCATGAGTTCAAATCCCAGCAACCACATGGTGGCTCACAACCATCTACAATGAGATCTGGTGCCCTCATATGGGTGTCTAAAGACAGCTACAGTGTACTTACATATAATAAATAAATAAAAAATAAAAAAAAATAAAAGAAATATCCATCAAATCAGCCAGAATGAGGGAATGAAGCCTGGCTAGCATACACCTTGTGCATCTGCACTCTAGAGCCCAAGCAAGCACACAGTCCCAGCTCCAGACCCAGCTTAGAAACCAACCAGCAAGGTATTCTCGGAGAGCTGACAACAGAGCTGTTCTGTCAGCCATCAGATGATGCCTGAGGGCTGGAGAGATGGCTCTGAAGTTAAGAGCACTGGCTGATCTTCCAAAGGACCTTGGTTCAATTCCCAACAACCACATGGCAGCTTACAACTGCTAGTAACTCTAGTTCCAGGGGATCTGATGCTCTCTTCTGACCTCCACAGGCACCAGGCATGCACATGATATATAGACAGACATACATACATGCAGGTAAAACACCCATACACATAAATTTTTTCTAATCAAGAAAAATCTGTTAAAAAAAAAAAAAAGAAGAAGATGGCTGAATTTTGGGACAGGTATGATAAATGTAGAAAGCTATTATGGTAAAAAAAAAATCCTATCTGTTATCCCTATCCTACATCAAATTCCTAGCATGGGACTAGACATTGAGAATACTGGAAATATCTCAAGAACATGACAGGGACTCGTTAAGGTTGCCTCCAGGCCAGTTCCTGCCACTGGATATGGGAAGGAAAGTGGAAAGAAACACAGGAGTGGCACACACGCACGCACAGAGAGGAGTCTGGGTACCTGATGTGCAAGGGAGGCCTCATAGCAGTACAGGATGCTGGTGTCGTACAGCATCATCCTCTGAGTGACCAGCAAGACGACACAGTTCCGAAGCCGGGAGATCACTTCTCGGTCACTAAGGGATACCGGCTACACAGGGACATAAGGGGGAAGGAAAAAAGTACAAACAGAATCCAAATAGGCAAACAGTCCCAGAAGCCACAGACTAGAGAGGTCACGTTTCCACCATGGAACTTCACATCCCCCAAACAGCAAACTGTGGAACTGTCTATGTTTTAAGATGTGTACACATTTCATACAACTTCACGTATGCATATGCTTGTGAGTTCAAATGCACATGGAGGTCAGGGCCCAGCTTCCAGCATCATCCTAAGAATGCCGCCCACCTCCTTTGACAGGGTCTTATCAGCAAGCCCTAGGATCCTCCTACCTCCACCTCCTCAGCACTGGGATTTCATGTACACCAACACACCTGACACTGTCCCCTGGGTTCTAGTCCTCCTGCTCACAACGCTAGCCCTTTACCAACTGAGCCGTCCCCACAGGCCCATCACTTCTGCAGTGGCTGTTTGCCTGTTACCCTGCCAACTTTGCCACATTCATCAACAAAGCTCAAGCTCAAAGCCACCGAGTCTGTCTCTTCAGGGAAGGAGACTCTTAGGTGTTCTTAAATACTCTCTAACTCAGGCCTGTTCAAAGCACAGCAGTTTCTGCAGGCAGTGCACCAGACAGTGAGCAAACCACAAGCCACATTGCAGGCATCTGCAGCTAACACAGACAGGTGGACTCCCAAGATACCACTGCTGAGATGCTGCAACGTCTTTATGAGTTCCCTCACAATGCTCTACAATGACAGACTCACCTAACACTGCACTTCTCAGAAAGCATCCTAAGTGGCACAAGACTACTTACTGATATATAAAAAGGCAACAGGGCTCAGTAGGTAAAAAACGCTTACTAAATGCCAAAGTGACCTCTACTCACCTCCAGGTTGGCAATGAAGCCCCCAGCGTCCTCATCCTTGTGCTCGGGTGTCGGGTAGATCCAGATGAAACCGTTGTTACCCAGAATCACTGAGGCACCACATGGCAAGTCATGGAAATGAGTCTTCTGTCTCTTCACCAGGGAAGGCGAGACCTGGACTAAAACTCCCTGACCTAGCTAAAGAGACAGACCATAAGACAGGCAGAGAAGCACCTGCCTATAACTCCAGCACTTGGGGGTTAAGGCCAGCCTGGGCTACATGAAACCCTGTCTCAAAACAACAAACAAAAAGGAAATGGATCAGAAGCCAGGTAGGGGGAGCATAGCCTCTGAGAGGCTGGGGCAAGAGGCTCACTAATACCCGGATAGCTGAGCAATCCAGTAAGACCCCATATAACTCTGCCCCCCAACCCACTGGGGAAAAAAAAAAGAGGAAGAAACAATCAGTGAGATGAATGGCAACTAGGCTTCAGAATGCACAACCCGGTGCCCCACCACTGTCCTTCCTGTGGACACTAGTCACCCAGTGCACAGACGGCATGCACTTTGCAGAAAACAGTTCTGCCCCATAGCTATTTACACATCCCAGAGAAGGTGGCAGTCAGGTTGGCAAGATGGTGGTAAAGGCTCGTGCTGTCAAGCCTGACCAGCTGAGTTCAATACCTAGGAGTCACACAGGAGATAATCAAGTCGTACAAGATGTCCTCCGACCTTTCCATGTGCCATATGGGGCATGCACTTATCCATCCATCCGTCCGTCCGTCCGTCCGTCCACCCATCCATCCACCCATCTGTATCTATCTATTGTTTCTCAAGGCAGGGTTTCTCTGTGTAGCCCTGACTGCCCTAGAACTCACCCTGTAGATCAAGCTGTCTTGAACTCAGAGATCCATGTGCCTCTGCCTCCTGAGTGCTGGGAGTAAAGGCATGTGCCACCACCACCAGGCAGCTTGTTTTAATTAAAAGAAGGAAGCTGTCAATCTTCCATCACTTCACTTTGCCTTCTTTTTTTTTTTTTTGGTTTTTCGAGACAGTGTTTCTCTGTATAGCCCTGGCTGTCCTGGAACTCACTCTGTAGACCAGGCTGGCCTCGAACTCAGAAATCCGCCTGCCTCTGCCTCCCAAGTGCTGGGATCAAAGGCGTGCACCACCACCACCCGGCCCCTTTGGCTTCTAATCCAGAGCACATGTGCTGGCCATTACAGAAACCAGAGCCAACGAGGAGTCTCCCACTGGCCACATAACAGATACACTCCATGGCTCTAGTTTGGATCTTAACTTCAGATTCCAATGCCACCCATAAGACGTGGTCCACTGGATTGGCAAAGCCATGCCAGGTCTTGACAGGTCAGTTCTAAGTTCACACACAATAAGAAAGTGTCTACAGCACCAGGTTGGAGGTCAGCACACACACCTCCTCCTACCTACTACAAGTACATGTTCAGGAACATGGTGACAGCTGCCACTTTATTAAAGGAAACTGCTTTTTTATTCTTCTCAGAAAATGATGAGCCAAGAAACACAGATGCCCTAATGTGTCCTAGGAAGCATGCTATCTTTAAAATAAATCTCAATAATGGAACCTCACAGAAACAGGCAAAATTCATCTAGAGGCTCAGATGAGAAAACCATCTCTGCTAGCACTTATGCTGATTGCGCTGCAGACATGGTTCTGCAGCCAGCCTCTCAGTGCTGGCTGAGCATCTCCCAGAAAGACCAGAGTCAGAGTCTCAGAGCCCCAACAGAGGGGCTCTACCAGAACAGGCTCCTTAGGAGGAAAGGGATTTAGGATACCAATGGCCCTTTGCCCTATCCCAGCAGGCTACTAGTCCCAAATAACTGGGTTCTGTGTTGTTGCTTTTTGATCTAAATACAGGTGTATGTCTGTGTGTGTGTGTGTGTGTGTGTGTGTGTGTGTGTGTACAGGAAGAGGCAGTCTCTCTGTGTAACCCGTGCTGGCTTCCAGTTCTAATTCACCTACTTCAACCTCCAGGGCCCTCCAGGATTACAGGCCAATGACACCACACCCAGCTAAATACCAGGTCCTTAGGTCAGCACACCAGGGAGCTATACCACACCCAGCTAACTACTAGGTCTTTAGGGAGCTACGGGGATTCAGAACTGAACTCGAAGCCTCAAAGCCCGACTTACCTTTCCATACTTCAGGCTCCTCGTGTGCAAAGAAACAGCTCCATCCGAGAACACCGCCTGGACCTCCGCCTACTCATGTAATGAAGGAACAACAGTAGCCATGGCAACCCACACTTGTGCCACCTGCCTGCAGCCAGCTCCCCCCACCTTGTCACCAGTAGGTCACTCTGGCAATCTTTGATGGACCTCTATAGAGGACATCAGTATGACCTCAGCTTCCCCCTGGCTGGCAAGAGTATCTTGATACAAACAATCTTTCCATGGATACATGTTCGCATCATTTGAGGGCTGGTGAGGTGGCTGAGAGTACACAGCTGTCATCAAGCCTGACAAGCTGAGTTCTGTTTCCCCAGATCCACGCCATTAAAGAACCAACTCCTGTTGTCCTCTGACCTCCACACACAGTGAGCACACACAAACAAATATGATCAAATATGTTTTAAAATAAAGAAAGGACCCTAATTTTCTTAATTTGGACACAAGGAAGAATGATGGCCCATGCCTCCATCTCAGTACTCAGGAAGCTGAGGTATTTGAGCCAGCCTGAGGTTCACAGTGAGTTCCAACCCAACCTAGTACTCCTTATAATAAGAAAGGAAAGAAAGACCATTGGATCTTCACCATGAATCACAAGTTACAAAATCCAGGGCATCGTTCAGAGATAAAGAAAACAAGCACAGTGGCAGCAGAGCTGGACTCAGCCCCTGCAAGGCACTGTCCCCTGGCCAGACGGAGTACAAGCATGGCTGCAGCCCTGTAGGAGAACCAAAGGTGCAGGATACACTGATGAGGTCGCCTTCCTGCAAGAAGCCTCTCATGGCCAGCTCATCCTCTGCGGACCTTCTCCTCTGAAACACAGAAACACGAGCACATGACACAGCCCCTCAGGAAGGGCTCTCCGCACCACTGCTCTCTGCTAACCATGGTTCTGTAACATGAAGAATTATGACATAGGTAACCAGAACTGCCGGTGGGAGTGAGGGATAGGACATCAGCTCTCCTCAGGGGGACCCCCTCTGAGTTGACAGTCAGACCCTGTGCAGTTAACTGAGCCTATCGCCCACTCACCCAGCATGCTTCACACCAGGCTCTGTCTCTGCTCATCTCCCTTCTCAGAGTCCCCAACCTCACTCCAAGTCCCACTATGAACAGTTGTTCTCTGGCACCCGTGTTTTCTTGTTCTCCTGCTACCTTTATAGCTCTATTATCTTCTAGCCTCACCAACCTGTAAGGTTCTTTAATCTGACACTCTCCATAGGACCTAGCTCAGGGAGCCTCTCCAAAATAGATGACAGGCTGAACCATGGTATGGGCAAAAGGCTGTCACTGTCTGCATTAACCCAGTGCCATTCAAGTTACTGAAAACTAAGGACAAGCAGGGCATAGTGACACACAACTTTAATCCCAGCATTTGAGAGGTCAAGGCAAGCAGACATCTGTGAGTTTCAGGCCTGGTCTTCATAGTGAGTTCCAGACCAGGGCTACACAGAGAAATCTTGTCTCAACCCCACCCACCGCACACTCCAAAAACAACAACAAAAACAAGCAAGCAAGCAAGCTAAGGCAAAACCTTCAAGAGACGCCTTCCCTGTACAAAGCTGAGACACCAAGAAAGGAAATCAGCACTAAGATACTAAGATCCAGGAGCCTCTTCCCACCTCCCTTCTGGGAGCCCACTCCATAGGTGTTTCTGGTCTTACCACAGTACACTAGCTGCTGCCCGTGTTGAGAGCACAGGGCCAGGAGAAAAGCCGCTGTGTTCACCAAAGTAGCAGACTCCGTAACAAAACAATAACGGCCTCCTGTAAAGTCGACCTTTCAGGTAGACAGTTCCAGGGCGGGCGGGCGGGCGCTTACCAGCTCTCCTCCAGGCAGGTTCATGGATGACAGGAGCAAGACAGAGTCCAGCCTGGAATTGGTCTCCACCTTCCACCTCTTCTGTTGAACCTGTGAGGGAAAGAAACAGGATAGCGTTTCACATCACCCCAGAAAAAGGGCTCCTTCTTCAGACATTCACAGGATGAAGGTCCCATCCCTAGCCACCAGTCTCCTTCAGTTTGAAACACTGACTTTACCTCTGTGATTCTCCCCACTACAATGTCTCCGACTTCTCCATTGTATCTGCAAGAGAGAACAGAAGCTTACCCAGTTGCCGGCGGGCGGGCTGGCCAGACCAAGCAGTGTCTGAGGCCAAACAAACAGAAGAGACTTCATAAGCTTCTTTTTTAGCAAATGGGTATAATTACTGTTTAGACCTGGGAACTTCAGAATCTCTCTGTGTATATTTGATTAGCAATCCTTAAAGCAATGGCTCATTGCAAGCTGTTACATCTCCACACTACCTGCCTGGTCAGACACTTTGCTGGATCCTCATGCTGATTCCAAGGGCGAAATGCTCTTAGTTAAGGCCCAGGCATTGGACTGTGTCTCTTTTCTGCTCATAGCTCCTTCAATTACAGTGAGCTCACCAAGTTTTAATGGTAGGGAATTATCCATAATCCCAGTGCTTGGGAGGTAGAGTCAAAGCTATCGGATGTTGACAGCCACACAAACGTAAAGATAACAAACGAAAGGCCAACACTGCCAGCAGCTGCTTCCCCTTCCCCACAGCAAACTGCTCTCTCCCATTCATCCCCAGCTCAGTGTTCACCTCACCCCATGCTTAGGCCCAAACCTTGATTCCTGTCACAGTCTAGGATGAGCCGAGGACAAATCCTGCTGTGGGCACCTTAAAATGTATGAGGGAAACAAAGGCATCCAGACTGGAAACTAGGAACTAAATCCACCTCTATTCATTCTGTTAACTATCCTTAAACACGTCAGTTACTGCAGCACCCTTTCAAGGAAGGCAAACAAAGTAGACAGAGGAGCTAGCCATTGCTGAGGGTTGCAACACCATCACTTGGTCATTTGTCAGATGAATACAGTCCCCTAGTCTGGCTCCGTAAACATGCCCTGTCCCACTTCACTGTCTCCATGGCAACCACGACAAATAATTAAGACATATGTCAAATCATAGCTTTCTTCTGTTTGATTCCTCCCAAGGGCTTCCCAATTAACACAATTTGAAACCCAAATCTTCACTGTCATTGCCAGGCAGGGTGACCACCTGCCCAGTGCAGCCCTGGCTCACCTGACTATTCAGCCCCAAGCTCACTGGCTTCCCTGCTGGACTAACCTTTATGGGCTTCTTCTAGGTACTCTACCCTGAGTTTGTACTTTACGCGTAGCATGTCACTGAATTCTAACGACAATCCTGAGGCTGTTATTTTCTTTATGATGCAGAAAAGGAAAGAAACCCTAGGCTTGGAGGGATCAAGTGACAGGAGGAAACCTTTGAAGCTCACCCTCCACATGGTGTCCTCCTTTCCTTTCTGTTGCAGTGACAAATACTACAACCAAAAGCAACCTGAGGAGGAAAGGGTTTATTTGGCCTATAGATTACACTCCATCATCAGGGACAGCCAAGCGGGAACCTGGAGGCCAGAACTGAAGCAGAGTCTGTGGGGGAACACTGCGTGCTGGTTTGCTTCCCAGGTTTAGGTTCTCTCTCTGTGTCTCTGTCTCTCTGTCTCTCTCTCTCTCTCTCTCACACACACACACACACACACACACACACACACACACAAAGCTGTCCTGGAACTTACAGAGATCTGCCTGCCTCTCCTTCCCAAGTGCTAGGATTAAAGGCATGCGCCACAATGCCCAATCTTACCCAGCCCAGGCCCATCTGCCCAGGATGCCACTGCCCACAGTGGGCTGGGTCCTCCTACATCAATTACCAATTAAAAAAATGCTGCCACAGACATGCCCACAGGCCTCCAATGGAGGCAATTCTTCAGTTTAGCTTCCCATTCACGAGGTAACTCTAACTTTGTGTCAAGTTGGCTGCTGGGACTAACTGTGACAAACGGGAACATTCAACATAGCAGTGACAGGAATGACCGGCGATGACATGGCGAGATGGAAAAGGCCTGTGTACAACCCAGATGCTCCGAGACAGAGATACACACCTTCTGTCCTCACCTGGTTTTCAAGGCTTTGACACAGATCAGCTTGTTCACTCTCTCCACAGAGCCGGCCACAGATGCAATGAGCTTCTCTTCCCCCATGTATGTCCCATGGCCCCTGTGCAAGGACAAGACCACAAAGAAAGGACACCAGTGTCACAGTGGAGGTGATCTCTCCCATCTCGAACATGGTTCTTGAACCTAATTGCCGCCCCCCCCCCACCGCCTGAGCCTCACACTCCGCAAAGAGCCACATGGACATCTCCATCTTAAAGAAATGTGCTCAAACGTCACTTTCCAACAACCTACCTGCACATCCCAGGCAACACAGGGGCCCTCCCCAACTGCTCCTAGCCCACCCCATTCCCAGTGCACCCCTGTTCTCCCCCTTCTGCTGCATTTACAACTTTCTTGTGGCATATACTGTTTCTGTTCCTTACTAGAGCATAAACTCTACCAGGACACGGGTTTTCACTTTGGTAGCCCAACCACACAGACTATGTTGAACATATGCTGCAAGTATGAAAGAAGGAATCCGAAGATATCTGCCATCTAATTCCTTAAACTCTAAGAAAGAAAACCAGGTGCCACTGCCGGCCACACCTTTGAGTTCAGAATTTGGGAGGCAGGAGCAGGTGGATCTCTTGAGTTCTGAACCAAGCAGTTACACAGTAAGTTCCAGGACAGTCACTTCTACATAGTGAGACCCTGTCTTGGAAGACGGCAGGGGCACTGGGGCAGGAGAGAACAGTGGGGAGACTGGGTACCTAATGCAGATTTATCTTTGGTGGTAATACAATGGTGGGTTTTGCTTTCCTGACCTACTTTTCAGTTGTTTAATACTCTCCACCCTATGAATTCCTGTTGTCACCACTGTCTTCCAGGTAAGGATACCAGCCTTAACAAAGTGCTACGGCTACGGATAACAATGGCAGTTGTCCGACTCCAAAACCGGCCCTAACTACCACAGCATGTTGTCTTTCCGTGCTAAGTTTGTTTTGTTGGTTGCATTTAATACAGTATGTTGCCTCAACCCCCGCCCCACCAAAATTACTGCTTCAAAGTCAGGCTTGTCCCTGAGGTAACACAGGAGATGATCAAGCCAGCAACACCCACTGTCCCTTCAGAGGGTTGTAAGAAGGGCTCTGCTCCTAGCCCTCCCCAGTTCTCCCTCCCCAGGAAGGCTCAAAAATCCTGAGTTTCAGGCTAAGGGCCCAAAAGTTCCGAACGCCACAGATCAAAGGAGGGGATCAGGTGCTGACAGAGGAGCACCCAAGGTGCTGGGAGGCGGAAGCATGAGGCTCGGAAAGAAGGGGATTAGTATGGATGCTCCGATGTGTCCCGGGTACCTCGGTGACTTAGATACAAGGGGACAGGAGGTCTGGGTTCCGGGGCAACAGGCCACGTGCAGATAGCTCTGCAGCCGCCTCCTGAGGTCTTGGAACCCCCAAATCCTCACGTACCGCATGAAGCCTGTGTCCGTGGTGATCGTGTCCCCCGGCACCACCAAGTGCTTCTTAGAGTCGCGGCCCAAGCTCTCACTGAGAGGTTTGCGAGCCTTAGGGAGCCTCATCTCCAACGCCATCTTGGCGCCAATGACTTGCGCAGGCGCAGCTCCACACACAGGCGCATCAACTCCCGCCTACCTTTAGAGAAACGACCAATGGGAATGTAGAATGGGCGGCCATGTTGACTATTGGCAACTATTAAGTTAACTCGAGGAAAAGAGAGTGCCAAGCTGCCATGTTTACTATTGGCAAGAGAGCACCTGCGGAATGATGAATTCTCACATTGTAAGGGAATATGACGTTGGTTTGGTTTGGTGTTTGGATGTCAGTTTTGTGTTTCTTTTTGAGAAAAGGTCCCGTGTGTGGCTGGCCTCAAACTCTGTATAGTTGAGGTTAACCCTGCTGAACTCCAGATGTTCATGCCTCCACCTCCCAAATGCTGCGATTGCATGAGTTTGAGTCGGTTGCGGTTTTAGTACTAGGTGGTGGTAATGGTGTTTTTTTGCATTTGATTGGTTTGTTGTTTATGTGTATAAGCGTTTTTCCTACATGTATGTCTCCGTACCACTCCAGTGTCTGATGCCCAGAGAGGCCAAAAGAGGGCATTGGAGCCCCTGGATCTAGAATTACAGATGTTTGTGAGCCGCCATATGGGTGCTGGGAATCGAAACCAAGTCCTCTGGAAATATAGCCAGTGCTCTCAACCTCTGAACCATCTCTCCAGCCCAGGTTTAGGATTTTTTAAGACAGTGTCTCATGTCATCCAGGTTGGTCCCAAGCTAGCTGTGTAACCCAGGATGCCCTTGAACTCCTCCTCCACCTCCCAAAAGCTACGATTACAGGTGTAAACCACCATGCCGAGCTGTATGAGTTTTTAACACAAACTATCCCATTTCATTGTTTTATTTATTGTTGCCAAGTCTAGAGATTGAGAAATAAACATTGAGTTTCTCATCCAACTCTAAACCACTATAATCTAATATTTTGTAGGCTATAGATTTAGGACTGAGATTTACAGGAAACACAATCTGAGCAGAAGATAGAGCCCTTTGAATACTGCTCCTAATGGGCCTTGTATTCTACAGCAGAGCTGCCCCTTAGGTGCTGGTTTGGGTCTTCACATACTGCCCTATAGCTTTAATGTGCTTTAGTAAGGTCCTCTTCTGAGTGATGACCTGTGTCTTATGAAAGATGACTGTTGTAAAAGCCAGCAGCCACAAATGATAAGAAAATCTATAGGCAGGTATAAATGTAACTTTTATTCTCCTGTTTTAATTGTTGTCTGGGAGGCTTACTGCCTTCGTTTGCTAACCTAGGTCTAGTTCTGGAAGCTTCTAGACTCCGTACAATCTTATCTAGGCCTAATATGTTTTCAGTCTCTGAATTACTGTTGAATAAGCTCACCCTTCCTAGTTCTTCCTGATCTCTGGCTGGCTGATTCAACTCAGTTGTTCAGGCTCAAACTCCTTTCCCAGCTGACTTATTAGATCTGTCTTTTCTCTTGGTCTCTAAATTCCTCTACTTGGCCTCAAACTAACTCTAGCAATCTTTTCTAATCATCTGGCTCTTTCTCATTCTATAGCTCATTCTGTCTTTGAATGTATCTTACTTGTTCTATCTTAAATATGTCTTTATAAAACTAGAAGTAAAACTGCCTCCTTCCCCTCTCTGTGTGTGCTGCATTCTCTTAAGTAGCCTGTCCTTGTGAGAGTTGGGCTGATCCTACTGTCAAATATTTCTCTGATTTATCATGAATCAGATGATGATGTCTGCCACTCAATTAGAGATCACTTTCAAACATGGGTGCTCCTTCTTTTTTAAAACATTTAGTTACTTTATTTATATGAGTACACTGTAGCTGTCTTAAGAGGGCATTGGATTCCACTAAAGATGGTTGTGAGCCACCATGTAGTTGCTGGGAATTGAACTCAGGACCTCTGGGAGAGCAATCAGTGCTCTTAACTGCTGAGCCATCTCTCCAGCCCTTGGGTACTTTCTTCTTACAAACTAACTTTACCTTCATTGTTTGGGATTAAGGCTTGTACTCAAGGCACAACTGTATTCCAGCCAGAGGAAGTAAAGGTGTGTGCTAAGAGCTGAGCCACACCACAACTAGAAACAGGTTCAAATCCCCGAAACAAGAGGTCACGTGCACTCAGGGTACAAAGATCTTTGCTTATACTCAGTTACACCTGAGTGGATGCTGTTCAGTAGTGGATGGGAGATATGGCAGGTATCTCCTGTGGCTTTATCTGAGTCTCCTATTTAGCAGAGGCATTTCCCCCTTCTCCTGTCATTCACTGATCCCCATTTCCCCTGGCCCTGCAAGGTTTGAAGCTCACTGAATTTGTTTGTCTTTTGTTTGTTTTCAATGAATCTAGCCCTATCTAACCTAAACTTGTTGTGTGTACCTTGAACTCACAGAGATCTACCCCTTTGCCTGTCGAACGCTGAGACTCCTGGAAGCATGAACCACCATACCTTGCCTCAGCACATTGAATTTCAACCTCACAGAATCAACAGCTCAGTTCTCCACTCAAATGGGGACTCTAAAGGAAATTAAACGATCAGACAGGCCCCACATACCACATGTGAGCAGGAAGTAAGGCAAATCTGGTCCTCTCCCTCCTGAAGATGTATGTGGATAATTGTTTATAATCTCCAAAGGGTCAGCATTCTTTACTCAAACCAACTCTCACAACTACATTTATCAAGAAAGCTCGCCTTGCCAGGAAGTCACTGATCGGCCAGGGCCTTACCCTCCTTCAGGCCAGGTGGAAGCCAGCCAGAGTCCAACTGTTGAGTCAGCTGTGGCCATTAGAGGGCAGTGGTGTCCTTTAAGACATCCTACCCAAGCTGCAGGCCTCAGGGTCTCTAGACCAAAACATTGGTCCAGGTTCATCCTTCAGAGAAAGACATTGACATCCCCCTGCTCCTTCTCACAGCATCCACAGCACAGAGCCTGTGCAGTGAGATGACACTGTGGATACCTGATTATAGAAAGAAACTAAAGCCCAGGGAGGACTAGAATTCACATATCAGCGACAACCAGCCTCATTCCATCTGATAACCAATTTTTCCTCAGAGCCCTCACCATTAACCAAACATCTTCCAGGGGCTCACTGCTCCTGTGCTAAGTAGTGCTCACTGCTCCTGTGCTGAGTAGTGCTCACTGCTCCTGTGCTGAGTGGTGCTCACTGCTCCTGTGGTGAGTGCTCACTGCTCCTGTGCTAAGTGGTGCTCACTGCTCCTGTGGTGAGTACTCACTGCTCCTGTGCTGAGTGGTGCTCACTGGCCCTGTGCTGAGTACTCACTGCTCCTGTGCTGAGTAGTGCTCACTGCTCCTGTGCTGAGTGGTGCTCACTGACCCTATGCTGAGTGGTGCTCACTGCTCCTGTGGTGAGTGCTCACTGCTCCTGTGCTGAGTGCTCTTTGACTCTCTGCTGAGTGCTCTCTGGTCCTGTGCTGAGTGTTCCACAAGCATGTTACTTACATGTAACAGCCCATCCAGGAAGAGGTCATGCTGTTTCCAATGACTACCTGAGGTCACTTAGTGTGCAAAACAAACCTAGAGCTGGGACTAGAACTCAGATTTCTACCCAACTGCTCTCTCTGCTCCACACTTAGCCTTTCAGCAGCAAGCAGTGGAGGGGACACCTAGAAACAGCTGCACATCTGGGAGGGAGTGGGCACCTGGAACAGCTGCACATCTGGGAGGGAGTGGGCACCTGGAAACAGCTGCACATCTGGGAGGGAGTGGGCACCTGGAACAGCTGCACATCTGGGAGGGAGTGGGCACCTGGAAACAGCTGCACATCTGGGAGGGAGTGGGCACCTGGAAACAGCTGCACAACTGGAATTGGGGCTTATTAAACATATGGACTTAAGCTTTGCTTGTTTTTGTTTTTGTGCTTATTTTGCATTATTTGATAACTTGTGTTTGTGTGTGCTTACATACACCCAGGACAACCTGCAAGAGCAAGTTCCCCTCCACCACCCAGGCTGCTGGGTTCAAAGTCAGGTTGTGGGCCTCCCAGCCAACACCCTCACCACCTCATCTGCAAAAGTGCAGTCCATGCCGGGCAGTGGTGGCACACGCCTTTAATCCCAGCACTTGGGAGGCAGAGGCAGGCGGATTTCTGAGTTTGAGGCCAGCCTGGTCTACAGAGTGAGTTCCAGGACAGCCAGGGCTACACAGAAAAATCCTGTCTTGAAAAACAAAACAAACAAACAAACAAAAAACTTGTAATTTGGCCACCAGGCTACATGACTACCTCAGTGGTGGTAAAGGTGGGGGTCATAAAGCTATGTGTGTCCTAGAGCATAGAGGCCCAGAACAGGGAAAGAGCTATCCCAAGGCAGGCCTCAAACTCAGAGATCTGCCAGCTTCTGCCTCCTGAGTGCTGGGACTCTCTACGGGTAAATCTAGAATTCACCAGGACCTCCATTTCAGCACAATTCTGGAGACAGCAGGGGGAAAGCAGTGCTTGCTGAGTGAATAAACACATTCACTAGGCAGCTATGAGGTGCTCGGGGACCACAAAACTGGATCCCTTGCTACCCCAGCAATCAGGGTGCTGAGCTGTTTCAAGATAATACAGGGAGGGAGTGGCGAGGGAGGCCCAGAGACAATTCACTGGATAAAGGTGGTGTCTGAATGAGCCTTGAAGGGAGGGAACCTTGCCATGAGGTGTTTGGTGGGTTCAGGGTGAGAATGGCCAACAAGAACATCTGAAGAAACATGAAAAGAGAACCACAGAACCTGGAGCCTGGGGCTCTGTGAGCATATTTTTATCCTTCGATTCGTGGTTGGATGAAATCACAAAAGAGACTGCCTTCATTTTCCAAGCAAAGGTATGTAGAGATTTCTATCCAAAGATACACACACTGAAGTACTATTTCTTCACACATTTGAAACAGCACCCCCACCCCCGTGTGTGTGTGTGGGGGGGGGGTTGTATGTACCGTGGCACATGTGTATAGAGGTCAGAGGTCAACACCCAGGATGTAGGCATAAATCTTTTGCAATCTACTTTTAATAAGGGGTCAATTTCTCCTCTAGCCCACCACCCTGCAGAGGCAGTGGAAGAGAAAAGCTATTACGACATGGAGGAAATGGACCTGCTCAACAATAGTTCTTTGGGGGCGAGCTTGATCTTCTTGGGCAGCAGTTCAGTCCAGTAGCAAACACCAAATACAACTCGGCAGCTGCAGACCAGGCCTCTAGGCAGGCAGATACCAGGCATGAACCAGCAGCTACAGTCCAGTCCTTTCAGCAAGCAGACACCAGGCAGCTATAGTTCAATCCTGAAGAAACCACCAGGCTCGCCAACTGGCCTGAGGCGAGGTTGCCGAATCGGCAAGCTGCCACAGGAACCTCACAAGCAGTTTTTTGGTGAGTTTTTCTCTATGGCAGCGTTATCACAAGTTGAGCTCAACACTATGTAAGGCAAACCAATACACACGTGTCTTTAGCAAAGAATAGTGAGGCGGAGCGAACCAAACCGAACCTCAGTGCTCATCTCCACTGTCTGTGGGGTCATATTTATGCTCCTTCATGTGTCTGCTATATCCAAACACCCCTTCACCTGTGTCTGCTTTAAGAAAATAGTCTTTCATGTGTTTGCTTTAACAAGACATCCTTTCACCTGTGTGTCCCAGTAAAACATCATTCAGCATAAGTAGCTTTCCAAAGAACTAGAAGTTTCCACTTCACCAGAGAATCTGGTTCTCCTGCCATATTGTGCATCCTGGGGATGGAACTGAAGCTGTGAGCTTGCGCACAGCCCCTTACCCACTGAGCCATCTCACAGTCTCCCCTTAGGTTTCCCGAGTGTTATTTAAGCAGGATCATGAACACCTCACAGTTCCAGAGTTCTTCAATCCCTTCCCCTGTATGTGCTGGACCTGTGCATGCCTCTCTCTCAAGGCATATGTCAGAAGTGTCTGTGTGTGACTGAAGCCCAGTCAGGACAGCCCACGCAGCTTCCCCTGTCCTCCTGGAATACTTGCTTCTGAAGCTCTGAACAAACATGGAAGAAGCCAGACTCCCCTGAGATGACCATGAGGTAAGGAAGCAGTCAGGCATGGCAGCTTGCCAGCGACTGTCGGGAACTTTCTCCACCCATGCACAGACTCATGTCCCAGTAAACCAGCTCCAAGGCATACTTGGGGTATCTGTTCTCCTAGTTCAGGAGATCTTCGGGTAGAATACAGGAAAGGTTTGAAGAAGAGAGAAGTTGACATTTTCTGAAGAATGTACTGGGGTGGTACTGCTGGTGCTGCTGGTGGCAAAACCTACAACCGCACTCACCTACCAAAGACACCCTTGTATCTACTGAGCACCTAATGTGCCAGGCACATATTCGTGTACTGTATTTGTTTATACCTGTTACCCTGTGATGGCCTTAGAGCTAGATATCCCCCCACGTTCCATGTGAGAAGCCTGAGACACAGAGATGTTAGTTCATTGCCCAAGATCACAGATAAATGGCTGAGTAGGGTTTCAAACTCAGACCATTGCCCTCTGTCTAGAGTCCGCTGTTACGGCAGTTTCTGAGAAGAAATAGAAAACAGGTCAGCCTTGGAGTGGTTAAAACTATTTCTAGTGTGTGTGATGCCTGAGGCTTGGTCTCTATTGCTATGAAAAATGAGAAGAAGAGGAGGAGGAAGAGGAAGGGGGGGAGGAGGAGAAGGAGGAGGAAGAGGAGGAGGAGGAGGAGGAGGAGGAGGGAAAAAGATTTACCTGACTACTTGACATCAAAGCTTGGTTCTCCAGAGAGAACTTGCTGTGCGTGGTGGCACATGACAGTGATCTCGGTATTCAAGGAAGCTGAGGCAGGAGGATTGCTTTCTGTTCAAAGTCAGCCTGGGCTACATAGTGAGTTCAAGACCAACATGAGATATATAGAAGAGCCTGTTTCAAAAACTAGAAAAGATACAGTGATATAAAACATTCTGGCATCAGGATGTAGTGGTTTTGTAGGAATTTCAGGTCTAAGTTTAAACTTAAAATTGAAAGAATCCCACTGTCCCAGGACACATTCTGGGAGGAGCACATTCCTTAGTCAGAGGACAACTGCCGGATTAATTTTCAGAGGAGAAAGGGAGAGGCTGATCAACATTCCTCAGACCACAAGGAAGGGAACCCACCTGCAGGTGCGGAAGGCCCAGAGCACTTAGACACATTCCAGGGGAACCAAGATGAGAGGTAATCAGGAAGCTGGACCCTTAACATAATAAACCTGGGCATACAGAAGACACTCATTGTCATAAAAATAATGTGCAAATCTGAGTCACCTAGAGACCGGACCTGGGAAGGTCAGCCTTTGTGGTTATTGTTTAAGAGATGAAACTGCCCTCATATAAAAACTGCTCTCAGCTTTGGTTTGGGGTTCCCTTGCACACAGGCAAGAGGAACCCCGGTGCACCAGTATCAATAAATCTCATGTTATTGCATCAAATCCGCTGTCTGTGAGTGCTTCTGGGAAAGTGTGTCCCCTGGTTTGGATCTTAGAGCCCAACAGTTTGAATGAGAATCTCCCTCCCCTGACAGGGTCATATATTTGAATGCTTAGTCCTTGGCTGATGAACTGTTTGGGAAGGATTAGGAAGTGTGGCCTTGTTAGAAGAGGTGTGTTGCAGGAAGTATTAGGAAAAAGGAGGCACCCGGCTAGCTCCCACCCTGGCCGCCATGTTCCTGCTCTAAGCTTATTTCTCTTGGTAAGCTCCGCAGCAAAACTGGAGCTCTCAAACTGGTTCCACCAGACTGTTCTCTAGCTTGCTCCTGTAGCAACCAGTCACTGTGCTTCCAGCTCTGGTTCGTTTGTCCCTGGAGCTACTAGTTCCTTCACAGCCATAACCACCCAGTTGTCAGTGGACCCACATTCCAGTAACCCAGTAAATCAAAACTCTAGATGCCTAAAGATTAACCAAATAGATTCGTATATCAGCAAATACTCAATACAGAAGATGCCCACACAATTAGAACTGTTATCCCAAATTATCTAACCTTGATATGAATAACTACCCAAGGCTACTAGAGACACGAGGGTGACATTGGCAGCCATCTTGCCTCCCTTCCTCTCCTCCTCCTCCTTTTGTCCTCCTCTCTCTCCCTCTCCCCCAAATTTTTTCACTCCATCCCCCCCCCTTTTACTGCCCAATCATGGGCTCTAGCCTTTATTTTACAAATTAAGGTGGGTAAAAGGTTCACAAGAAGCCACCTGTATACGGATTCACTCCTCTATTCACTCCTGGGCTGCAGCGCCTTTCAGGAAAGCAGAATTAGTGTCACTGCGTGTGAGCTTTGAGGCTTTAAAAGCTCACACCAGGCCGGCCCAGTGTCTCTTTTGTTGCCTGTGGATCAGGCTGTAAAACTCACGCTGCTGCTACAGCACTATGCCTGTTTGTTATGATGATCATGAACTAACCCTCTCCAACTTTCAGCAAGCCCCCCAGTAAAATGCTTTCTTTTAGTCAGGTGTGTTGGCACACATCTTTAATCCCAGTACTCTGGCAATAGAGACAGACAATGCTCTGTAATCTACATAGTGAGTTCCAGGACACCCAGAGCTACACAGGGAGACTGTCTGAAAACAACAACAACCACCAACAAAGAAAATGCTTCCTTCTATAAGAAGTTCCTGCTAAGTGGTCATAGTGTCTCTTCACAGCAATAGAACAGTAAGTAGCTAAGACATGGAGACAAGTGGGTCTCTGTGAGTTCGAGGCCAATTTGGTATGGATAGTGAGTCCCAGGCCTGCCAGAGCTATGTAGTGAGGCTCTGTCTCAAAAGTAAACAAAGCCAACTCTTACACACACACACACACACACACACACACACAAAGCCAGGTGGTGGTGGCACACACCTTTAATCCCAGCACTTGGGAGGCAGAGGCAGGCGGATTTCTGAGTTCGTTCGAGGCTAGCCTGGTCTACAGAGTGAGTTCCAGCACAGCCAGGGCTACACAGAGAAACCCTGTCTCGAAAAACCAAAAAAAAAGAAAAAAAAAAGAAAAAAAAAGTAAACAAAGCCAACTCTAAAGGAAGAAAAGAAAAATGTTTTCATTCACAGACAACATAGTCATAGCCAGAAATTATCCTAGGGAATACACAAAGCACTGGAAAGATTGAAAGAATTTGCTAGGTTGAAAGGTATATGGTAGGGGTGGATGTGGCTTAGTGACTGAGTGCTTGGTCTGTCATATGCAAGCCCTGGGTTCTAGCCATTGTCTGCATCCCTTTCAACCCACCAACAGACATCCCAGCAGGCCAGCTGCAAGATGTACCTCAGATTCCTTGTTCCCATAGTTCAAGAGATGTGAGGTTAGAGAGTATAGGAAGGGCTTGATGGGAGAAGAGTCAGTGATGCTGTCTGGAGCATGGAGGCGTGGAGGGAAGGGTATGGGAGGGACAAGACTACACCACAAAACCCAGAAGGCAACATCAATACAAGGTCAAAGCACACTGTGTCCTTGTGGGATGGGGATAAAGCCTTTTGGACTGAATTGAGCCTGATTGCCGAGGATTTTGTGACCTGAGTGCCAAGACCATGACCTTTGGGGTCAGACACCTGAGCTGAAACCCTGCTTTACTACTGGACGACTGGGTGGCACAAGCGCATGATTCCCTATGTCCATACTTTGCCAGGGCATCAAATAAAAGGACACTGGGAAAGTGGGGGAAGGAACTCAGCTCAGCAGTGTCTGGGGACACTTGGAATGCACATGTTCAAGTGCCTAAGTGCATGGCTAGTTCACAGAAATTGCCTCAAAACATGTGTGCCTTTGTGTGTGTGTTGGAGGGCGCTGTGCTCTTGGGGAAAGGGGCTAGAAGTTTCTGCTTGGGGTGCAAGTGTAAGGGGTAAAGCTTCTCAGTGTAGGTCTCCACCTGGTGTGCAAACATCCCAGGATCACAGACCAAATCTGCTTCTCTTGGCATCCTAGTGGAGAAGACAATTTTCACTCCTCTGCAAAAGCAGTCAGGCCTGTGCCCAAGCCTGAGGCTGCTGCGGCTGCAACTGCAGAATATTGCCACCAGGTGGGTTCTGCAGCCCAAACCCAGAGAGAACAAATTAGTTTTTTGCTTAAAGACCCTACCGGTTTGTTGGAAGTTTGGTTCCAGCAGGAATGTCTTCAGAAAATGAACGTTACTTATGAGAGACTCTCAGTACTGCACCCATGGACATCTGGGGGAAAATGGAACTCAGCAGGGATAAGCTTTGGTCAAGAGAACAAAAGAGAAGGGGTTGGGGTGGGAAGAGATGAGGCAGGGACTACCCAAGGCCTTGCAAGTCTAATATCTGTGAATGGAAGGGAGGGAAAGGCTTGGAAGGGAGGAGCCTGGGAGAAAAGTCATGGGACCTGCAAGGTAACTTGCCAGCTGCCCGCCCCCCTGTGCCATGACTTCCAAAGTATAAGGATATTTCTTTGGCCATCCATGCCACACTGGGAACTTCCAAAAAGGGATGGCTTCTATGACAAGTGTGAATCCCCATGTGTACAAGTGCAAGGCTGGTGAGGACACATGGGAGGTGTACCTGGAGGTCCAATGTATAAAAAGGATGATTCCATTATGGCTGACAAAGGCTGAAACATAGTTGTAAACTTAACACACTACAGCCCATACATTTGAATGGCCAGGAAGTCCTGAAGGAGAGCAACAGGTCTAACCTTATCCAGCCCTGGACTCTCACCCTGATGTCCTTCCTCCTCCTTGATCTTCATTAAGGTAGGTGTGATGGTTAGTGTTGTCAACCTCACAGGATCTAGAATCACCGGGAAGAGGGGCATCTGAGCATGCATATGGGGAGTTACCATGGTTACGGTAAATGGGGGTGGAGAGACTAGCCCACTGTGGCCACACGTGTATCCCCTGAACCAGATCCTGGATGGAGAAAAGGGACTGAGCGACGTGCCTCCATTCACTGCTCTTCTTACTGTGTCTGTGATGTGGGGCTGCTGCTGGTTTAATTTCCCCACCATATGCACTACACCTTTGACCTTGAGCCAAACTAAACCTTTTCTCCCTTAAGTTGCTTCTGCCAATGTGGCACAGTCCAGGAAAAGAAACTAAGACACTGAGCCTGAAAATGGATGTGGCAGTTATCCCTTTGACCCACCACTGCCTCCTTAAACTGATCCAAGCTGATTACAAAAACGAACAAACAACTCCTAATCCAAGTGTAGGTGGATAAATTGTACAAGAGGGAGCCCTTACTGCTGCCGGTTAAACTACAAGAACTCTGTCCTGCTCCTTCAGGATTCCTACTCGCTCTGCATTGTGGCTTTCTTGGGGACACTAGCTTTTCAGTAGAGAAAGTCCAGCAGTGAATTTTATCAGCAGTCAGCAAACAACCCCTCCAGCCATTTCTGTATTTCCAAATGTCTCAGACAAAGGCATGCCCCCGGGCAGGGCCCAAGCGATACTTGTTCCAAGTAAGTTTTATTTTCCAATACAAGAAGTACAAATGTATTTACAGTTGTACATATACAATCAAATAATATATATCACAGTTTCGTAAATATCATCTTAGATAAACATTTACAAAGTTAAAGTGACCGTTTTCTGGGAGTAGAACACACTTTCTGGAAAACTCTATACATGTTATACTTTTTGTTAATATTATAGTTTTGTGAGTTGTTTTTTTTTTTATTACAAACGCCCTGGTGTGTGGATGGAGTGTGTGGTGTGTGTGTGAGGGGTGGGGTGGGGGGATCTGGTAAATGACATCAAAGTTTGAGATGACACCAGAGGGCGCCCACGGACAGAGTAGGAACCGGCGTGGGCAGGGGGCGTGGGAGTGTGGGCTCATGGGGAAGAACTCAGGCCTGTGAGCCCCAGACAAACTTTCTGGACAGAGAAGCCAACCTCGGCTCCAGACAGCCCTGTAAGGTCGCTCATTCTCTTGTTTGGAGATTTAGTACGGTGGAGGTGAGGGTGCCTCTCCATTCCTAAGCTTGGAAGACAGGAGAGCTTTAGGCGAGGGGGCACTGATCTAATTCCTGCGTTCTATAGATGGGGAAACTGAGGCTCCAAAAGGGTCAAAGTCTTGCCTAGGTGCTATAGTGAATGTCCCTTGTGACTCCACTCTCAACCTGTCCAGCACACTTCAGAATGTATCGGCATCTCATCCTTCCCCTGGGAGCAGGGTGCTGGGAAAGTAGCCTAAAGGAAAGCAGGGCCCAGAATGAGCAGGTCTCTCCCGGCCTGTGCTAATCACCTTGGGGCTCCGACCGCAGCCAAGGGTCAACGTCGTTCCCTCCACTCGCGACACATCAAGACACCATTCCCAGGAGGCAGAGATGAGCACTGCCCGCCCCGGGCCCATCCTAGGCCAAGGAGGTAGCTCTCTCTTCCGCTCCCACCTACTCAGCTCTCTTTGGAGATCACCTGTCCCCCCTCTCCTGTCATCTAGGAGAGAGATCTCTGCATAGGGACGCGGCCCTGCAGGAGGGACACTCCGATATGGAGCCGGGCGTAGGGACCCGCTCCCAAGAAGAGGACAGGGCAGCAGCCACACCAGCCGGGTGGCCTGGGCAAAGGGGACGTCGCCCCTCGGCATCCTCCTCTGCGAGACGGATCAGGAGTGGGTTCCGGGTAGCGGGCGCCTCGGCGCAGCGCGGCGCAGGGGGGTCGGGTCTGTCGCAGCGGCGGCGGGGGATGCGCGTGCGCATGGGGCGCGTGCGCCGCGCTCACAGCACCATGGCCGGCA
>NW_021620941.1:2610891-2631662 GCF_004785775.1 Grammomys surdaster
GGCAGGTGGTGCGCCGCGGCGGCGGCGGCAGCGGCGGCGGCGAGCGCGGGCGCGTGAGCGTGGGGCGCGGGGAGCGCGGGCGAGTGCGCCTGCAGCGCGGTGCTCGGCGGCCGGTGGCGCGCGCTCTTCTGGTGCGCGCGCAGGCCGGCCAGCTGCGAGTAGGCGCTCTGGCACACCTGGCACTTGTAGGGACGCTCGCCCGTGTGCAGGCGCACGTGGTTGCGCAGCGTGGACGACTGGCTGAAGCGACGGTTGCAGAAGCGGCACACGAAGGGCTTGTCCAGCGTGTGGATACGCATGTGCGAGCGCAGGTTGCTGCGCGAGTTGAAGCCGCGGTGGCAGATGACGCAGCGCATGCGGCCCGCGGTGCCGGTCGCGGAGTCCGCCGGGTGGAAGTCCTCTGGAGGCGCGGGAGGAACGCGAGACCCACGGAGCGGGCGGGAGGGAAAGAAAGCAGTCCGGTTAGCACCCACGCCGACTGCGCCCAGTCCCCCGGGTACTCCCCTGCAGATCGTGAGACGCACAGCCCCTAGGACGCAGCGGGTCATGGCTGTGATCTAACCTGGGAGGATTTGGTGATTTGGCCCCAGGAAACCTTAGCTTTCTCATCTGAAAGATGGGAGGCGGTCCAGGCATGGTGGTGGCCCAGCACTTCGGGAAAGGGAGGAGGGGGTGGCTGGGCTAATGGCATTCATTTGCCACCAAGCCTGATGACCCAAAGTGGATCCCCTTGGACCCACATGGTGAAGAACAGAACTAACTCCCACTACTATCCTCTGACCTCCATATGCTCACCGTGGCATGCATGCCTATATGTGCACAAAAAGAAGTAAAATGTAAGAATAAAGTTTAAAAAACAAAACAAAAACAAGGTCTTGTAGAACCCTGCAAGTTCATCAGAAAAATTGCAGTTACTAGAAGGCTTTTTCTGTGCTGGTCGCTTTGCCTTAATATGAGAAATGCCTGGGTCCTAACAGGCCACCCACAAAGGATAGCAACCATGATTCCCTAAACAGCTCATCTGTCAGCTAACATATTCACTGGGTACTCAGTGTACCTGGAAATAGATTTCTCCATTTTCTCCTCACAAATGGAGACTAAACTCTAGCACTTCGAACCTCAGGCTGCTCCGTTTTCTTTTCTTTCCCACTGCCCTCCCCACCCCTCTTTTATTTTGAGACCAGGTTTCCCTGTATAGTCCTGGGTCCTGAAACTAGCTCTGTAGATCAGTCTGAGCTCGACCCCAGAGATCCACCTGTCTCTGCCTCCAGAGTGCCAAGATTAAAGGCGTGACCACCATTGCCAGGCTTGCTTCTCTTAAAAAGAAATAAATAGGGGGCCAGAGAGACTGCTCAGTGGTTGAGAGACTGCCTGCTCTTACAGAGGACCCAGGTTCAATTCCCAGCACCCACATAGCAGCTCACAATTGCCTGTAACTCCAGTTCCAGGAGCTGACACATTCTCACAGACATGCATGTATCAATGCACATAAAATAAATAAATGATTTAAAAATAAGCAATTGGGCATAATGACACACTTCTGCAATCCCAATATTAGAGGCAGAGGCGGGAGAATCAGAAGTTCAAGGTCATCTTTAGCTATCTAATGAGTTTAGAGACCAGCCTGAGACCTGTGAGTCACCCTGCCCTTAAAAAAAGTCACAAGAAGCCGGGCAGTGGTAGTGCACGCCTTTAATCCCAGCACTTGGGAGGCAGAGGCAGATGGATTTCTGAGTTCGAGGCCAGCCTGGTCTACAGAGTGAGTTCCAGGACAGCCAAGGCTACACAGAGAAACCCTGTCTCAAAAAACAAAAACAAAACAAAAAAAAAGTCACAAGAATTTTATAAGGTCTGGGAGAGTGATACTCTGATATCAAAGGTTTCATTTAAGATTGGGGAGGGGGGTCCAGTTATCTCCAGACTCAATAGGACAGAGGTCTTGAGCCAGTAGCTTCTATATGATAAGCCCTGTCTCAAGACACACGGGCTCATCCTACCCTACCTCTGTGCAGAATACAAAACCATGCAGCTAGTTGGTGCTAGGCCCTACACCAGGACCTGGCCAGAGCTAGAAAGGGATATAGAGATGCCTTCATCCCATGCCTCCTCTTTACAGACGAGGAAGCTAAGGCACAAAGCCAGTCTCAGCAGCATGCAGCTGAACTAGAAATCAATGTGTGTTCCTGCTGTCCTGCCCAGCTTCCACCCTAACACCTCTCTGGGGTTTCCTCATCTGCCCAAAGACAATCTATCTGGTCTAGAAAGCAAGACTGCCTGCCTTTCCCCATGCTGAGCCCATGCTGGCTGCTCTGGGGGAAGTGATCTTATTTTTGACCAGGAGGAGCTCCCAGATGCATGATGCTACTGGATGTTGAAGAAGGGTTCCCAGAGGTCAGAATGGGTTCTGTCCCCTCTTTGGATCGTTGTCACCATGACCTCATGGTGAATACTGAATACCTACCATGTTTGTTTTTCTTCTGTTCCTCCTCCAGGCCTGGCACGCCTGGGATGCCCAGGAAGGTGTTGTGGGAATTTCCATACCACACCAGCAGCTCCTGGTCTGGAGGAATCATCTGCAGAAAGAGAGGCAGGAAGAGGTCAGGGGTGTGGCAGCTGCTGACAGGAGGCAAGGGGTCTCTCTGCACATATTTGCACACACCCAGGCCTGAGAAAGCCAAAGCTGGCACGATCTCACTGACCTAGCCCAGGCAAACTGTGTAGACATCAAAGGCCCCAGGACACTGTCCCCTCTCTTCCTTTCTCATAACCCAGGTCATCTCATCATTTCTGTCCAGTTTCACAAAAATATCCAAATTGATGGCCACAAGAAAACAAAAGAAAAAGAACTCAGGTGGCGGGGAGTGGGGGGGCAGATGACGACCAGGGTGGGTAGCTCAGTTGTAGAATGCATGCTTAATTTATGCAAAGGTCTGGACTAGATTCCCCCCCCCCAACTCTGCAAAAAAACAGTCTCTGTAATAGAAGATTAAAAAAAAACCTAGATTTTTTTTTCCTTTTTTGCAATCCAGGGGAATTAGAGTCAGTCAACCCTTGGGGCCTTGGGCTGAGCCAGCTGTTTCTAAGGAGTGTGGGCTGTGGGGTGCCCTATGGCTACACCCTGCCTGATACTGTTCCAGAAACAGCTCTTATCTCAAGTGCTCACAGGCAGCATGGAGTCACACAGCACAAGGCTCTCTGCAGGGCTCCATTCACCACAGGACAGGTGCTAAAAAGAAACCTTGGGATTGACAGACAAACACCTCACCTCTGGAAATACCAAAACAGCATTCAACAGAATGTTGCACTGTATCCTAGATGCAACATTAAGAAGCCCAGAGCCAACGTCTTCCTGGGCATCCCAGACAACATCAAGAAGCCCAGGCTTGAGGCTTGGCTGCTCTCAGTGGTGACAGCTACCAATCAAGATAGTTTGGTGGTTTCTATCCAAGGGAGCTGAGAAGCCTGCTCTGTGGACCCCAGCCAGGTGGGACAAACAGGAGAGAAGAGCCCACCTCTCTCCTGAGGTCACAGCTCCTGGAGGTCCTTGTGGGAGGTGCCTCAGGCAGTGCCTGACAACCGCTGTCTTGTTTCTCTGTGGGGCTCGCTTTTAGCTGAAGCACAGGAGATCATATGAGAGTGAGGAGACAGCTCACTTTAAGTAAAGCCTTGGAAGCATAAGGTTATGAGATTGAGCCCCAGAGCCTGTGTGAAAAGAGTAGACTTGATGGTGCATACTGGGGAGGTAGAGATAGATCCCTGGGGTTTGCTGGCTAGGCAGTCCAGACTGATTGCCAAGCCCTGAGGCAGCCAGAGAGCCTGTCTCAAAGAACAAGGTTTCTAAGCAACAGCACCTAAGGTTGATGTCTGGTCTTCACACACCTGTACACACACATTATACACAACACGAGCACACACACACACACACACACACACACACACACACAGAAATCAAATGGGATTCCATCCATGAGTATCTGGAGTCCCAGAGGAGAATTTCTCCCTTTCCAAGTGAGCCTGAGAACTCTGGGTCCGCCTTCCATGGAGAGAGCCTAGAAGACCTGCCCGCCCTTCCCATATCCACCAGGTTTTGAAGGTGGAGTAAGATGGGGGTGGGGTGGGGTGTCTGGGAACTGCAAGTATCACGGCTACTGTCCATCATGTCCCTTTACACCAACCCTTAGCCTTTAGCATCATAGCAGCACAGGGGTGTGTGTGTGTGTGTGTGTGTGTGGTCAGTCCCATTGGGGAGGTTAAATATGAAACACAAGCACAACTCATAAACAAACAAAATGAGGCAGTGTCTCCAAGACAGCAGACAACTTAGAACGTGGCACCAGAGCTAGACACAATTCTCTGACCTCTCCTTCACAGTCATGGTCGCCAACCAGGAGACCAGAGGGTCAGAGCTGGAGGCCTTTCCTTGAAGAGGAGGAGAGAAGGAAAAAGGCCTGTAGAGTCCTCAGAGAGGAAGATGAAGGAGTCCAAGTATTTAAGATATTGATTGAGGGCTTGTTTGTTTGCACAATATGGACTGGGAAAAAGGCTACTGTACAAGATGGATCTCGTGTCACCGGGTCCTTAGGTGTGACCTTAGAAGTCTCTAAGCATGTCTCTTGAAGCAGCCTCTAGGCCACATGCGTGCGCCTTGTAGGAGATAAGCTACAGAGCTCCCCGCCTACACACCCCACTGAGCCCTGGCGTGGGGGGCTGGAGGGGATACTCAGGCTCTGTGTCTGCCAAGCAAGTAATTGTATCACTCTGCTCTTTGACTTGTAAAACAGAACAGTCCCTATTTTACAGGCCTCCTTGAAAGCTGTTGGGTCACAGGGGCCAAAATCACAAAGCTCGGTACTGAAGCTGTGGAATTGCTGCTGTTTTCCGAGCTCCGAGATGCTCCAGAGGCACTAGCAGTGATCTGGGTACCCCACTGCCGTAAAGCCCAGGGCCACCAGCAGCGTGAGATTCCATGTGGACTCAGGCCTTTGCCTTCCATGCCCATGATGCACAGGCATGGGGCTGCAGGCATTCCTGTCGGTAGAGTGCTCTCATAGAACATATGCAGCTCTGGGTTTGGTCTTCAGCTCCACATAAGCCAGATGTGGGGCCCTGCACCTATAATCCCAGCACTGAGGAGTTAGAACCAGGGGGATAGAGGAAGTTCAAGGTCTTCTTCACCTAAATATCAACTGACTGGTCTCAAGGCCACCCTGGGCTATATCAGCTCTTGTGGCTCAGCAATCAAAAGTACTGCCTGCTCTTCCAGAAGACCTGGGTTCAGACCCCAGCACCTGTAGGATAGTGGCTCACAACCATCAGGGACTCTAGTTTCAAGGGATCTGACACCGTCTTCTAGACTCTGGGAATTACAGGCATGCACATTGTACACATGCATACATGCATGCAAAACATGCATACACATAATAAAACAATTTTTTAATGTAATAAGCAAATACTAAAATTAGTTTTATTCAACTTAAACATTAAACGTCATGAACATAAAGGTCTAGCTGTGGGTAACATAGGTAAATCAGGGAAAGGTGCTTCCTCTTCTGCCCTGGGTACCCAGCTGTTGCCTGTGAGTCCCTCCATGTGTTTCCCCAAAAACCCACGTCATTTGAGACTTTGAAAAAAAATGCTGATTTAGGCTTTAAGATCACTATGGAGAGACTATGTGACTTCTATTTTTATAAGATCTATTTTTAAAAATAAGCATGTATTACATTTATACACAAGCAAACGCAAGAGCGACAACAAGCAAGGCTTTTCAGAAAAGGAAGCCTACTAAATAGAATGGGAACGGAACACCCTCAGACAGCTAGAGGTTATGAGCCGTGGGAGGAGTCCACATCACCTTCACAAAGAAACAGGATTATGAACTGCTTTGAATTTCAGAGCCTGGAAACCGCCCCCCCCCACCTCTGGTCTGCACTTAATAAATACTAAGATTAATTTTATCCAATTTAAAAATGAAAGCCATTGGGCATAAGGTGTGACTGTGCCGCATGGTAACTAGCGTGGAGCGACTCTTTCTCCTGCTCTGGATGCCCAGTCCAGTTGCTACTGATGCTCTCTGGGCGTGTCCTGCATCCACCAAAAGCCTGTGTCAGAGCCCAGAAGACCCCAGAACCTGCACCCTCTTCTCTGAGATCCTGGAAGTACTGTGCAGTGACCACCTCAGTACATTGAACAGCCATAGTCCCCTGCAGGCCCCTCCCAGGCTCTGTCTATTCCTACTAAGTTTAGCACTGGTCCAGGCTAGGCTCTGCACTACTAAGACTAGGAACCTGAATTGGCTGGTCATTCATGTTTCTGGGAACAGAAGATTGGGTTGGAACATACCATGAACCAAGCAATCCCCAAAGGAACTGATTCCCATTTCATAAAATCCACTCTGTCAAATCAAGGGAAAAGCATTGCCTGACTCCCACTGCCAAGTTTCAGGACCTTTGGCTAATTCCTAATGTTCTGATCAGCCTTGACTTGAATCCTGCCCCATTTCAATGACAGAAGGGCAGTGACAGGCTTTCAGGTTTGCTTTCCTAATACAAATTCATGACACCCCATTGAACATGCTCCCAAGAGGCTCTGACACCTGCCCTTTCCCGGAGTGACACAGAAGCATCTCCATGTCATCTGGATGATCATCAGTTTCCATTGTGCCTGACAGATGTCCTGACACACCAATTAATAGAGCCCCAACAAGAAGATGCTGGCCAGGGAGGCCACACAGCATGGCTATCCAGCTCTGTAGCAAATGGGTTGGGGTTCAAATCACTCTCCAGACTCTCTCTGAACCTCGAACCTTCATTTCTTCATCATTAAAATGGGAACAGAGATGCAGCTAAGCTTAGCAATACAGGACCTATTCACTATATATAAATATGGCCCAAGGTTCAATTCACAGTACCATTTTTAAAAAGTAAATAAGCTCTGGGTTCAGTCCCCATTACAAAACCAGAGTTGTTTAGACCTTCGAAAACGTTGCCAGTGAAGTGCCGGCATGTGGGAGATGTTTGATGTCATAATGATGTCTGAGAACATCATTAATGGGGCCGACCATCAACAGTGGTACTCATCAGAGCCACTACTGAGCACGGTCAAAAGGAAAATGGCGCTTATCCTCAGAGCTGAGAAAAGAGGAAAGGCTTTAGATAAAATAAAGGGCTCAGCTGCCCTAGAACAAGAGAAAATGGGAAAGCCCACATTTCAGGGCAACCATTTGCCAATATGGTACAATAAAACAGAAATGGACCGGCCAGCGGCTTTTCTTCCCCCACATAGTGATAACAGGTTCCTCCAGCCTCCCTTTGTGCTGGTTTCTTGACCAAATCACCTGCTTCCTGATGAACCACTTTTTTCTTTCCTGGAAGAGGTGGGTCCCTGTGGATACCCTATCACCCAGATTTATTCATTCAGTATTTAGTGGCTCCACCTGCTTTGTGCTGGGTGCTTTCTAGAAATGCCATTTGAGGCACCTGAGAGGGAACTGAGTGTCCAGGCAGACACAAAGCCAGAAGGTTTCACCCTCCTCATCTCCACCCGGGATGCAGAATTTGGAGCAAGTACGCTAGTACTGGCCTGAGTCCCCCAACTCAGTCATCTCTGTGTCCGTTTAGAGTTCATGATTTTGTATTTGTGGGAAGTCCTAGTGTATTCTTCCTACTGAAGAGAGACCATACTTTGGCAAGAAATGACAGGTTACAGTTATGAAATATAAATAGCGCTTGTGAGCAGGAAGACCAAGTAAACAGATCGTAACAAAGCTCCCTCTCCTTAGATAACAGCCCCTCAGCACACACACATAGAACAAACAGCAGATTATACAAGACTTCCCAGGAGCCTAGGTGAGCAGAGATATGTCCGGTCACACCCAGACATATAAGTGGAATTCTGATGTTATAATATGGTTTGAGAGAATTGCTGTTATGAACAAAAATGTGCCCAACATCATTTATGAAAAACAGTTTGGGGCTGAGTATGTTGGCAAATGCCTTTGATCCCAGCCCTCGGGAGGCTGAACCAGGCAGATCACTGTGAGTTCAAGGCCAACCTGGTCTACATGAGTTTCAGGCCAGCCAGGGCTGCACAGTAAGCCTGGCTGGCCTGGACCTCACTATGTAGACCTTTACCAGGATCTGATACTTAGTCTTCCTGCCGCTCACAAGTACTGTTCATATTTCATGACAGTAACCTGTTACTTGCAGTCAAACGTATTGTGTCTAGCATGATGGGGCTCTAGTCACCTGTCTGTCCCAGGATGAATGCTAACATAAGTATTCTTGGCCAGTCTCCTGCATCTGTGTCTGTGTCCATATGTGCAGTGTGTGTCTCTGGGAGTGTGCATATATAAGTGTGTATGGAGGTGTGAAGCGTGTATTTGTCTGTGTGTGAACATGTTTGAATGTGTGTAAGGGAGCCAGAGGTGTTAGAACTCATACTTTGCTATGGGTGAGTTCAAGTGCACCAAAGCCAATTCTAGGAGGTGGCCATAGAGTTAGGTGGTCACAGGAGTCTTAGTGGTCCTGCGTGGGCTACTGCTGGTACTACACAGACACTCTTTAGCCCTCCTGGAATTTCTGAACTCCGGTGGCCAGCCTGCCTTTCTTTACTCCCTGGTTTCCCTGGTGCTGACCCAGGTCCCGGCCACACAATCCCAAGGCAAAGGCTCTTCAGCTATCAGCCCTGCACATGTCTAAGGGTCTGGCCATTCTGCAACAATAAGATTCTAGTCCCAGAAGTTAGCAGGCACAGACACTCAGAAGGGTCTAGACTTCAGGCTCAGAGTCATTGCTGGTAAGTGGAGTGTGGCTAGAAAAGAAATTGTTCTCTGACCTTGAAGAGCAGTCAAAACCCTGGCCATCCCACAACCGAGGGACTTCTAAGGCAACAAAAGTGCAAGATCCAGAAAAATGTAGCGGGACCGTCCTGCTGCCCCTCACAAACAACTTCCTATGTCTGGAGCAAGCTGCATGCCAAGGGTCACTGCTGTGCCCTCTGGTGATGTGCCCCCTCGGCTATCACTGCTCACCAGTCCCGCCCCAATGCCTTTAGCTTTCTTCCTCTGCCAGGCAGGTGTCCTGCTTCCTTTCGCAGTGCCTGGCCCTGGTTCCACTTTTGCCCACTTTAGAAGACTCCCACTCATCATTCCCTGAGCCTCTCCTCAGCTAACATTCCCTTATAGAGACGGTTCAGAGCTCTAGGCCTTCAAGAAATGACAACTTTTCATGTCCATGAACTGTGGATAAACTCAAAATCCTCCTCGTGAAGTTGTGTGAGAGGCCTAACACAGTGAGCTGTTACTGCTGAGACAGAGTACTGACCCACACACTATTGGCCTCAGAATGAGGCGTGACACGCAGTTAAACCATATGGACACACAGCCATTATCATAGTCAAGTTCAGTCCTCAGCCGACTTCCACTTGGTGTCCTGTTCTCTATATTCTTCTGCCCTCTGAACCCCTGAACCCGCTCCTCTACGTCTGAGATATTCACCACAGCATCCACTTGTAAGCCCCGCCCTCTCCCAGCTGTATCAGTGAGTCTCCCATACAGGACATACAGGACTCCTGGCAGTCTCTGAGCCTCAGCCCTACACACCGGCAGAGCCAGCTGGGCCAGAACTAACATCCTTCCAGTCTTCTTTGGTCGCACTCCTCACCATCCATCCCCACGTAACGCTACATCGCATACCTCTATGGCCTTGTAGAAGATGCTTGTGCCTATTTGTACCACCTCCAGGTTCTGCTCCTGCTCATTCCGGGCACACTTGATGTAGGTCATCCAGCTTCGGTGGTCTTCCTGGCTAGCATCGATGAAGTAGCGTACTGTACCATCCTCGTTGAATACCTAGGCATGAGTGAAGCAGTAATGGGGTGAGACAGGGCCCGGCCACATGTGTGACCCAGGGCAGACCCAACTGCTGACGTTCTCCTTTCTCCGGACAGCTCTGGGAAGTCAAGAAAGCTATTGTCAGCTATGTCTTCCAGTCCAGGAAAGGGAGTGTGTGTGTGGGGGGGGAGGGAACACGGTGATTTATCTGAAGCAAAAGGTAAATAGGGAGTCAGTCTTCAGAGACCCGTGGACTCACCGTGACCAGGCACTCCCACTCCCAGAAGAAGACAGTCTCCAAGAGATCCCTAAGCAGGCAGCATCCTCTCATGCTACCTGTCCTTAAAGGTACAGATTTTGGGCAGAACAGTGGAGAATAACAGCACAGGGCCTCTGAGAGGGACACAAGAGCTTGGGAGGCAAGTCTAGCTCACTGGGGTCTCTTGGCCTGGCCTAAGCCCCTCTGTGAAGCTGCTAAGAGGTCAAACCACACCCTAGCTTTCTGACTGGGCAACAGCTGGAAGACACCCACTAGGTCCAGGTGTCCAGAAGAGGGAGAAGGCAAGGGCTGGGGTCATCTCTCTGCTCTCCTCATCCAGGTCCTGTGAACAGCTACTCACTGGCTTCTGCCAGGTGGGGCTGCTAGGGTGGCAGCGAGCAAGGCAGTAAGGTGGAGACGTAAGTGTAGTATCTGGCTACCGTGGGTCTGTGTGGGAAGAAAGATGGAGGAGAGCCACCAAGGGCCGGGCCGACATCCCTGTATCTGACACTGCTGGGGGTGGGCTAGAGTCAAAAGGTCAGATATCCATCTCCTTCTGCAAAATGAGAGTGATAACTGAGAGTGACTGACCTCACTGTTTGCAGGCTGGGGAATCAGACTGCTGACTCAACATCCAGTCAGCCATGGTTATTTTGGATGCCATCAGGCCTGGGACTGGGAAACCTATTCTTAAGAAACACCCAGCTTCCACTCTCCTCCATCCAGCCACATTTCACCATGGGCCAGCCTCAGAGGCTGACTCTCTCCTTGCCTCTAAAGCCAGAGAAAGAATGTGAGTAGCGATGGCTTCTTCCCAGTCTGTGCATCACGACCCTCCTGGATCTCAGAGCCCTGTGGTAGCTGTAATGTATGGCTAACAGCCCTGTTTGGGAGACTTGGAAACAAGAGGGCTCAGAGAGTTCTTAAAACAGGTAAAAAAAGAAAGAACCTTTGGCAGAGAAAGCTCCCTGGCTTGAAAGTCTTACCCCCAGGGAGGTATCAAACTCCAGCATCCACCGCTCCTAGGGAGAACTGAAGCTCTGGCAGGGGCCCCGGACAGGACTCTTTTCTGACACCGGTGGATCCAACCCCCGAGGGAGCCAGCCCACCTGCCAACCGGAATCCCTTTCCAAAGCTCCCACCTACCTCCCACATCAGGTTGTTGTTTTTGCAGATATCCACATGCTCTGGGGCAATGACTCGGCCAGTGAAGGGGCCCATCTCCGTGCCTGCCTTGATCCACGTCTTGGAGAAGATGCCAAGGCCCTCTCCTGGGATGGAACTCTGGGCGATGATCACTTCCACTGGCAGTACCAGGCTAGACAGCTTCTGCACCTCTGCGGGGATTAGAGGAAGCCGGTCACTATCTGCACAAAGATGGCCCTGCCCTTCCCATCCCGGATGCGCTCTTTCCCTGCTTCACGCCTGCCAGCACAAGCAGCCCCAACTCCGGCATGGTGGTTCTTTTATTTTTCTTGTGGGCGGAGAGTTACTGGGGATCGAACCCAAACCCTTGCCCATGAAACACATGAAACGCTACACCGCCGCCGCCGAGCCGTATCATCACCTCTTAGGGCTCAATTCAAAGTCTTTCCATAAATTCTCCAAACATCCACAACCTTCACCGGTCTTCTATAGCGGAAAAACGTAGGAACCACTGAAACCACTTTGTGTTTACAGACAGGGAAACTGAGGGCGGGTCTGGCGAAGAGGTATCGTCCAACCTGGAACTCTCAGTCTTGTTCTTGGCTCTTCAGCCGGTGATACTGGGTTCACTGAGTATCTCTCGGACGCGGTCAGCACTGGGGACAGATCCCCAGCTTGTAAGGTGGCACCCGCGCAAAAGAAATACTTGCTTTTACAAATTGAGCTCTGAGCCCCCCCCCCACTCCTACCTCGTGATCGTCCCTGGCCCGCCAGTATACCTCTCTACTCTCAAGTTCTAGAGTGCCAGAGAGGGCAGCACCCGGATCAGGCGAGCTCTGAAGTCGCTTTAATGGGCGAGGAAGAACCAGCGGTCCCTAACCCCCAGAGGATCCCTGGTGGGGCCTCTGCGGCAGGGGTGGGAGCGTTGAGGCGCACAGGGGCGGCCTCCATGTCTTACAAGGTTCCCCTCTAAGCTACCTGGGAAAATACCCGGCGAGCCGGCCGGCTGAAAGGGGGGGTTAAACGGTGTCCATTGCGGAGCGGCCGGCAATTTGTCACGCTGTTAAAGTGATCGCATTCATTCGGCTCCATTCGAAAGAAATTGCTAATTCTAAATTCATTAGCCCTGGAAGAAAGCTGTAGCAGTAAATTGTATCTCAATGCGGAGGGGACTTGTTTAAAAGGGGCCGAGGAATTCCCCTTACAAAAAGGCAGGATTAGATGGTTGACATAGCGTGAATGGAAGTGGAATTAGTCTTCACGGTAAATTAAGAGAGGAACAGCGATCTTAAAGGGGAAGAGAGGGCGTCGCTCAGAGACGCCAGCGCTGGGCAAAGATATTGTTTACGGGGTGACGAATGAGGAATAAGAACTTGAGACATCTTAAAGAAAAGAAACTTTCCTCGCTCTCTTTCTCTCCCTCGCTCTCTGCGGCTTTTTCTCTCCGGCCTGCCCGCCCTCCGCCCCTTCCCCGGCCCCGGCTGTCTTTTAAAGTTTTTGGTTTAAGTGGGAACTTTCGCGGGTCAAGCCCAAGTTAACCAAATGAATTTAAAATCCCTTCTTTTCGAGTCAACTGCTATTACACGCCCAGTAAGGCTTTTAATGCCAGGAAACCGCCAGCTCCAGGCTGGAGGGTGGGGTGGGGAGAGAAGACACGGGAGAGCCTGGGCTGACCGAGGTAGGTCGCCCAGGTCGTTGGGATTTGGTCCTAGAGCCTCCTGCATTCCTAGATGCCTCTTCTGCTTCCGTGAGGCGGTTGCAACTCAGGTTTGACCCATGAAAAAACTGAGGTGTGGTGATCAGGGAGAGAGCATTCTGGCTGGGAGCAGCAGTTCCAGACCCAGTGTTCCCCATCTGGCCCTTTGCGCCGCTAACCTGAGAATTGGGGGTAGCCGGGAAGAGCCAAGGAGAGGAGCCCCGACGGCACGACTCACCTCCCGAGAAGGACTGCGCCAGTACCTCGGCGGTGAAGGCGGTCTTTGGGCTGGCGTGGTGGCTCTTGTCCTCGAGCAGCTGTTCGCCTAGCACGTTGCGCCATCGGCCATATAAGAAACTGTGCAGGATGTCGGAGGTGATGACCTCTGCCAGGGCCAGGCCCGGAGCCTTCAGCCCTGTTTTGAGCACCAGGGCCTCAGCTGGGAGCACAGAGCCCATCATGGGCGGCCAAGGGCTCGCCGCCGGCGCCGGCGCCGCAGAAGGAAGGCTGGGTGGACTCCGGAGAGGTAGGCAACGAAGAGGGATCAAAGGACTGAAAGGAGAGGAGGGTGACACAACACGAGGGGGAAGGAGGAGGAAGAGGAGCAGGAGGAGGGTGCACTGGGGAGTGCGTGGCAAGGGTTGGCTGGGAGGACAGTGAACCAAGCCGGAGATTCACAAAATCTGCAGAGAAGGCAGAGGCGACACGGAGGGCTAGAAGTCCGCGGGTGGAGACAGGGGTGGATACCAGGAGGGGGGGGGGAAGGGGGGGGGGGGGGGTGGCTGCAGACAAACAACGACCAAGGACTCTCGTTTCCCCACTCGCCTTCTATACACCCAACCAGGACAGCCTTTCCCTTGGCAAAATCTCGGCTCTTTTATAGGAGCCGCAGTGACCCTCCTAATTGGTTATTAATGACCCCCTGACGTCGAAGGACAGACTTGTACCCGGCCAGGCTCGAAGGAGCCTTCACCGACAGCGCGAGGGGCGGGGGCAGCGTGCGGACCGCTCAGAATAGTCCCCCTCTGCTCCTCCCTCCCCTCCGATCCTTCCTCCTCCTCCCCCTCCTCCTTCTCTCCCCGTGGGAAGCTCCAGGGAGGGAGGGAGGCGCAGCTCGCAGCCCAGAGCGGGTGTGGGGGTGTTAAGGTAGGGGGTGCTGCGCAGCGAGGCTTGCCTTTACTCCCGGGACTAGACTGAGCAAAAGGGGACGTAAGGCTGTCCCGCGGTTCCCCATGCCCACCCAGCGCCAAGCAAGATCCACGGTCACTATGGATCCCAGGCCAGGCCTTCTCCTTCCTAGCTCTGTGGGCCGCCCCACAGCTGCCGGCGCTTTGCGGTTCTCTTTGACCCCGGTACCCTGTCCGATCCCCACTTATCTTTCCTCCCGCATCCTCTCCTGCACTCTTTAGAGGCTTCCTCCCTAAGCTGCGGTAGCAACCTGGGCAGCGTGGGTGATGCAGATCGCTTGCGCTGGCAGCGCTACCCAAGCGGGCGCTTCGTCCTAAACGGGACTCCCCGAAAGCTCTGTTCGCTGGACACAGCCAGTGTAAAACTTCCAACAGCACAGAGGGCTGCTGAGGAAGAATTACCGGCGTCGCCGTCGGGGCTGAGCTCACCTGCGATACATAGGCTCCCAGCCCTAGGAGTACTAAGTTGGGGGGGTACTGAAAGACCATCAAATCCTCGTTTCTGTGGGATACCTTAGAGCAGGGTAAGATGGGACTTGCAGAGACCCAAAATGCCTCTGAGACTGTGGACAGCCCAGGGCAAAGCCATCTGCTGGACTCTGCTTTGGAACCAGGCTGCTGGGATCTTCGA
Source organism: Grammomys surdaster (assembly GCF_004785775.1). Classification (NCBI taxonomy): domain Eukaryota; kingdom Metazoa; phylum Chordata; class Mammalia; order Rodentia; family Muridae; genus Grammomys; species Grammomys surdaster. The sequence goes on from NW_021620941.1 coordinate 2,625,640, forward strand.
CCTAGAAAACTGCCTGACAGACGTTCCTCTTTCTTTTTGGTATCTTAATGATCATTCTTCCTTTCCTGGCTCCCTTCTCTTCCTTCCTCCCCCTTCCCACTATCCCACCTCGCTCCTCCAGTGGATTCTGTATAGTCTTTCCAAGGTACCTGGGAGCCAGCTCCACACCTCTTCAGAAACAGTCGCTATGTCGGGAAGATCGGAGGAGCTTCCTGTGTGCACTGAAGCCTCCTGGACAACCTTAAGACCACCCCCACACCTTCAGCTCCAGAAACAACCACGTTGGAGGGGCTTTGGGCACACCTCACTCAACAGCATAAGTCCTCAGAGCCCCTTACCCCCACCCCTTCCGCTGCAATTTCAGATAGCGCAGTGGAAAGTTCCACAGCCCCGCAGGCTGGTTTGTGTGAGCTCTGGTGCTGGATCTCCACGTATAGTGAAGACATCAGATCTTCGAAGCCCTGTGACTTGGGCGTGGGTAGCGCTGGCAGCTCGGGACTGAGATTTGACCCGCGAGCCAGATTCTAATGCCTCTAGGAAAAGAATCCTTTCCACCACCAGCTGCCCAGAGCTAAGCTTGCCTCGCTCTTGGCAACCATGGAATCCCAGGTCTCTATAACCCCTAGTTGGAGCCAGTGGTCTCTGGCATCCTCAGCCCGGCAGGCGGGAGACTAAAGCGCCGAGCCGAAGACAGGAAATCTTCAGATGCAGAACCTCTGGAGCCCAGTGGAGAGTGGGTGTATCGGGCATGGAGAGGGACCAACGGGCAGGGCGCCAGCAGAGGGCAGCGCTGCAGAGGAGCAGCACTGCCTGTGGGTAGGGGTTCCTTGCAGATGCCGCTGGTGAGTTAAATCCTTTCGCAGAGAGTTCCAGTCTGGAGGGGAATATGGAATCCAATGGCTCGGTGGCGAGAGAACCTGCCCAGCGCCTGGATCTTGGCTTCTGTGAAGCCTAAGTGGAGAGGAGACTGAGCTGGGCAGAAGAACGCCGGGACTGGGGGGGGGGGGGCTCAGCCTCCAACCCCGAAGCCTTCCTCAGCGCTTGCGGCAGATTAAAGGGGACGGAAGACAGCAGCGCATCCTGTGGACAGCCCTTACTCTTCTGGGCTCCCGTCGACAGTGGTTTGAGTTGGACTATGTGCTGTGCTTTCTTCCCAGCCTGTCACCCTTCGGTCAGGTCCTGTGACTTTCCCCGGAGCTGAGTAGGATTTTTTAACAATTCCCTGGCTACACTCTACTGTGAAATTCTCCCAAGTCCCAGAGTCCTTCAAGCCTGGGGCGAATTTTCGATCCAGTCCCAAGATCGAAGTCAAAAGACAGAAGGACCGAAGGTTCTGGCCGAGACCAGGACGCCTCATTACTTTCCTCAGGTCCCCCAAAACCTGGGGAGAGTAAGCTGGAGGAGAGACAGGAGCCCGAACAACCTCCTAGCTGAGGTGCTCACGGACCTGGGATGTAGTTGCTGCGCTCTCTCACTTCTGACCTAGTGATAGTCCCACCTGGCCCTATGCACCCTCAAAAGCAAACCCTGTAGGGAGGACAGCCCACGGGGATCGAACAGTAAGGCACTTGAGCGCGCATCTGCTTGCGTGGAGATTTCGAGAGGAAACGCTGCAGGTTCACAGTGGATGATCCACGTCTCTGGGACCCAGGCGCCGAGTGTGCCTGCGCGAAGACCCCTCCCATGGACACGGCGGGGTCCGAGCTCCAAGGCACCGCCCCCGCCCCCTTGATCGCGCCCGCGGGCTGTCGCTCGGCGATCTCTTTAATATTCATGGGCGTTAATAGAGAGGCCCCCAGTATATCGGCCCATTGTAGGCGGCTCGTAGGACTTGAATAGACCCCGGCCCTCTTTCTTCGCAGAGGCTTCCCGAGGGGCCGGGCCAGGAGTGAATGGGCCCTCTTCCCGCTCCTCACCCACCCCCACCTCCTTTTCAGGGACAACATCTTTATCCCCGCTGCTGCTGCTGCCGCCGCTGTCGCCCGAGTCCCATTCACTCGGCCCGGACTCTGGGCGGAACGAATCAATCGGCCGCGGCTCTTCGGAGGTCATCTCCGCCGCCCGTGCCCCATCCCCCAGCCCACGGGAGTGGGCAGCGGCTGGCCAACAGACCCATCAGCGAACGGACCCCGAGTGGGGTGTAGAAGGACAGGACAGGATAGGGTAGTGATCAGTTGGGAACAATACGGAAGGGTGACTGGGACAAGGTACACCAACAGGGTCTCAGGACCCCGTCTCGGCCTGGCTGAGCTAATTCCAACTTGTTGCCTCTGGCAGAGAGCCCAGGGGACCAGGGCGGCAGTGCGAGCCTGGAGATGAGTCCCGTGTCCCCTCCAGTCGCCAGCGCGCATCCCTTCGGGTCCGCATTCGCAACCGCGAGAACCGGAGCACAGGGAGCAGCCCGAGGCTCTGGTCCAGCTCGCAGGGCACGTTGGTTCCTTTCAGTGTGACTGGTCTTTGCTCCTTGATGACCAGGTTGGGCCATTGGGACCACGGCACCGTAAACCGAATTCCAATCCTTATGCCAGCGCCGGCCGTCCCTGGCCTCAGTGCCCCAGGCGCGAGTCGGTCAGGCGGGGCCAACTCCATGGGTCCCCGCCCCTCCCGTCCCCGAGGCGCTAGAAGAAAAGAAGCCCATTGTCCGCCAAGAAATACATTTTGGGGCCCCCGAGAGAAAGCTCCTGTTTTGAACTTTAGAAGAAAGTCTCCTGCCCTTGCCCCTCACAGGGAGAGATTTGTCGTCCCCACCAACTCCAGGGCCTCAGAGCGCCGCCTCCTCCCGAAACATCTGCCGGGGGAAAATCCACCCTGGAGGGCAGATCGTGCTGCCTTTAAGCCCCAAGAACTCATTAAAAAGATATTAGCGGCGGGGGCAGGTCCCGCGCAGGTATCGATCGCCCGGAGCCCGAGCGGGGCTGGGGGCTGGGGGTTGGGGTGCGGGAATAAGAAAGCAAAGAATGCGGCGGATCTGTGTCCGGAACCCCCACCTGGGCACAGTCTTGTACACCCCAGCCCTGCGCTGCGGAGCCTCTCGCGGCTCCCTTGACGCCCCCCAGCCAGCCGGGCCTCGCCTGCTCCTTCCAGCTCCTTGTCGTTGCCCGAGGCTACAGGCACTCCCCACTCCGCTCCGCTTTCAGGCTTCGCCCCAGTTTCCTGCTGGCTGAACGCCTCAGTCTCTCACTGAGCTCCCGCCTTTCTGAAAATCTCTAGGCTTTCGCCACCCCCAAACCCAGTTTCTCTCTTGGGCAACAATTCTACCTTTTCTCCATCCCAAGCTTGGCCCAGGAAATGCTCTCTTTATAGGGGCTCAGGTGTACCCCAGCTCCCCGGTTCCGGTAGCTCCAGGGCGCCCCCGCGGGCGCGGACAAAGGCTCGACGGGCTGCCCAAACTGAAAGGGAACTCTTGCGGGCAGGGCAGTCTTCAACAGACGTGACTGGAGCAAGCCGCTGAATGTCGGCTGTGACCAGGAGAACGGAGATAGTGGTCTCCTTGTTAGCCCCATCTCCATCTTGATTAGCTTCTGAGGCCGGTGGGAGACAAAGGCGCCCCTGGTGCACCCACGTCGAGCCCTGAGCTGGCGCCTGGGCAGTCAGGTGACTGGGACTAGAGTTTCCCCATTGCCCAGAGCTCTTCTTCCTAGGGCTTCCCGACCCCATATCCGTACCCCAATACCCGTGACCCAGCCCTCTTCGGCTACCATCCTGGCTGTCCACTGGGGACTCTGGAGGAGGCTGGGAAAACAGAAGAAGCAATGACAAATTGACCTAGGCTTCTGGAGGCAGAGGCGCAGAGATGGGGAGAGACTGAGGCAGAGGCAAAGATTGGAGGGTACAAAGTGAACGGAGCTGCGGACACCAGACGGGATGAATGGATGAACGAAGCAAAGAAGTGCAAGAAAGCCAGGACTAAGACCATCAGGAGTCAGAGGTACAGCTGAGAAGTGGGGACTTCAGACACAAAATGGGGGTACTGGCTAAAGGATCCTACAGGAAAGAAGCAGAGAGGAAAATAGGAGACTGGATGTCCTGGAGTCAAGGTGGCAGCCATCAACGGGGACCAAGGACCCCTTCCCAACCCACTCACACTCCTTTTCTCCCAGAGTCCCTTTTCCATACCCACTCTCTCCAACCCCCATCACCTTAACCTTCCTGGTTTGCTTTTTTCAAGTAGCTTCCCTGAAGGGCTTCCAGTTTCTAGCCCAACCTCCCTGCAGTCACCCACCCCCCAGAGCAGAAGGCAAGGGAGGGGGAACTGCCTGTGTCCATACCATCTGCCTCACCTGCTCCCTGGGAACGAGGGAGGCCTCGGGTTACTCTTTTTTGTGTCAAGTCCTGGGCAGCTTGGAGCTTCCAGGGCAAAACCGGCCCTTGATCTCTCAGAATCGCTTACAGGAGTGCACACCCTGGTGATGCAAGAATGATGGCAGCCTGCCTTAGGCTACTGTGGTGGTCCTGTCCCTTGCTCTTTAGGGTCTGACGCATACTAGGTGCTGAGTCTATGGATGACAGATGGCTCTGTTTGTCATGCTGGTGGCTTCTTGGCTTCATAGATTGGAAACATTAAACTCTCCTTTCATGAAACCTTTGGTACCCAGACCAAGCTTAGGCCCCAGCTACACAGTGGACATTGAAGTGATGCCCAGGCTGTTTCTCCTAATACTGCTCTCCTCCCCAGGGATCTTTTGGGAACCTACTGGGAGATGCCCATGGTCTTTCAGGTGTGCATCCAAGCCGGGCTCTTTCAGATTCTACCAAGAAAAGAACCAAGGCAGCCACTTCCCCTGTCCTCTGTCTTCATCTGCAACGTGGGAATAAGGAAGCCAACTAGTAAGGAGTGGTCAGAGTGAAACAACCAGAACAATTGGTAAGCAGGTGCCGTTTGGTAAGCTATTTCAGGCACTCGACATGACTCAAGTCATCCTCACCCCAACACACCAAAGTAGCCGATGTCTGTGGCAAGGCACAGAAGACGATGTATTTCTGGAATATTCCATCTATGGAAAATGTCATCAACTGTGTTACACTATGACAACAACAATTATGAATGCTGGCAAGATGGTTCAACCAGTGAGGGGGCTTGCAGCCAAGCCTGACGACTTGAGTTTGATCCCTGGGATACAGGTGGTAGGAGAGAACTGACTGCCTCGGGTTATCGTTTGACACACACTCATACACAAACACACAAAATAAATATTTTATTAGTCTCTCCCCTTCTCTCTGTGAGTGTGTATGTCTGCATGTGTATGTGTGTGTATGAGTGTGTGTGTATGAGTGTGTGTATTTGAGTGTATGTGAGTGTGTGTATATGAGTGTGTGAGTGTGTGTGTGTGAGAATGTGTGTGAGAGTATGTGAGTGTGTGTGTCTGTGTGTGTGTATGAGGGTGTGTGTATGAGTGTGTGTGCCTGCTGAGGTCAGAGGCATCTGATCCCCTATAGCTGGTGCTGCAACAGGCAATTGTGAGATACTTGATACAGTAAGGCATGCCTTCATTCACAGAACTCAGGAGACACAGGCAGAGATCTCTGTGAATTTGAGGCCAGCCTGGTCTACATAGTGAGTTCCAGGGTAAAAAAAAAGAAAAAACTACATGAGAGACCCTATCTCAAAATAACTTTTATTGGTTTGAATTATACATACACGTACATGTCAATGTGTGGGTATGAGCACAGATGCCAGTGGAGCCCAGAGGATGGGATTGGAACCTCTAGAGCTGGAGTTACAGGTGGTTGGTGGTTGTAAGCTGAACTGAATACGGGTCCCTTGGAACTGCAGTGAAAGCACTAAGCCAACAGCCTGAGCTTGAGCCTCACATCCCAAGGACGAAGGAGACAGGAGATGGCAGACTTTGGAAACTTGTATTCTAACTTATACACATATACCTCATGACCTGTTCACTCACATACACACACACTCATCACACACACATCACACACTCATCACACACACATCACACACACTCATCACACACTCATCACACACACTTATCACACACACATCACACACATCACACACATCACACACA